>NW_006800454.1:18100-51059 GCF_000485575.1 Poecilia formosa | reverse complement strand
CATGACGGGTGTCGTGTCACGTTCATGACGGGTGTCGTGTCACGTTCATGACGGGTGTCGTGTCACGTTCATGACGGGTGTCGTGTCACGTTCATGACGGGTGTCGTGTCATGTTTATGACGGGTGTTATGTCAGTCTTATTCACCCCCCTTCAAATAAAGTGTTACCAAGCTTTCTAACAGAAAGTGCACTGACTGCTTCCATCAGGGTACGTCCGTTTTCCATGTCATGTTTCTAGAGTTTTCAGTCCTTCTCTGCTCATTTTAAAAGGACTAACATCCACTATTAATGTATGGCAGAAATTTTCTGTGTATTCGGGCTTCAAATATGGATTCTGCAAAACAGGCGACTCCATAGACGTGTGTGTGAGATTTAAACACACACACTAAACACTGTTCTTCGTATATAAACATATGTGCTCACATCAGTCTCGCTGCGCGCAGTGAGGTTTTTATGTTTGACGTGTCCTTTGGTTCAATATTCTCTGAAAAGATAGCCTTTGTAAATCAAGCCTATAAATTCAGGTACATATGAACCCGCTCTGCAAGATCTCCTTCCAAGTCGGCCATATTGAATGAAAGGAGGAGCGAAGGATCCGCACAGAGTTCATTGTGTCAACTATAAACCTAGCTTAACCTGTCTTTGCCATCACTGTTACTGGTATATAGAAAACTATTTAAAATAAATAAATAATTTAAAATAAATAAATAAACAATGATCAGCCTGGTAGGGAGGCAATTACAGCCTGGCAGCCCACCAAGCTCATAACAAACTGAGGGAAACCCTGGAAACCGAAAAGGCCTGGGAAGACACGTTTTCCCATACCGTATCTTCTTTTTCCTTGCATATCCAAGCTTATTATGTCTTTTTTAGGTAACTGCATGGAACGCAGATCCTTAAATGCAGTTGTTTGTGGTGCAACCATAGCACCACAAACAAAAATACTGCTCTTAAAAAAAATTCCCATTTGAAATTGGCTTCTTCAGGAAGCCACTTACTTAAAAAAGAGTGATTTATATCACTGAATTTCACACAGCAATTACTTTTAAATTATATTTTTTTAATTTAAAGATGCATTTTTGATGCTTGTGGAACAAACAGTGGAGAAATTAGTAAATACTATAAATAATAAATGTAGTAAGACAATAATCAATCAAAATTCTTATAAGTCTTTACACTACATGATAAACAACATGATAAATAACCAAGCCAGTCATTGCTACACCCACAAGCTTGTTCTGCATCACTATTAACGTCACATAACCAAACACCCCAAACCAACGCCTTCATCCCTTCCACAAACACAAACAAGTTGGAAATAAATACTGGGAATTAATATTGGTCCAGTTGTACTTGTCGGACCAATACCAATGTGGTGCTTCCCACCCCATCGCCTTTGAACCGTGATCTAAACAATCATCCCATCATCATCTCCATTTCCCTGCTTCTGAAGTCTCCCCAGAAGAAGACTCCATTTATTTATTTAGTTTTTTGGTTTCCTGCAGAAAGCATTCCTCTCTAATGATAGGGGAAGTTACAAGGGGGGTCCATGCAAACACTGTGGCAGGAGAAAACACCCAACCTAAATCTGGTCCTCCTATTAAGACAGAGGGTGGGGAAACGGAGCTGAGATCTTCGACACCACATCTGTGACCAGCAGACTTCCTGAGACACGCTCAGGGTTGGTTAGATTAAACAGTCTGGGTGGAACTGGAGCAGTAAACATGGCTATAAGGAGTTCAAATGACAAGGGTGTTGTGTTTTGTTGTGAAGTGTCTACTAACAGTTACACTTATTTCATGCTTTTAATTTGACCAAACGTCTTGGATGCCTCGCTGTCAAACATCAGCATCCAACAGAAGCAGCAGCAGCAGCAGCATAACTCTCCTGCTCTGAAACCACAGACCGTTCACATACTGAGAAACATGCAACATGTTTTTGCTGAAAATAGTTTGGCTGTACTTCTTGTTTATGGCTCTTGTTGTGGTTTATGTTGTCCTTTCGCCCTGCAATAAGTCCAAACTACTGATGCAGATACTGCTCTTTATTTTAACTCTAACTAAACCTCCAAGGCTTTTTTACCTGGTCAGCCTGCAGACCAGAGCTCCTTGGGTTTCAGGAGCCAAAAACTAAAAAAAGAGAGGCCGGTCGGTAACCGGTTTGGCTGATTAATGAGAAAATTTTCAATGCAAGCTTGTTAAAAAAACAAAAAAAATAAAATTATGTTCCTCAACTGGAAAGTTAGCTTCTTTTCGATAAAAGGTTCAGTTTTCGCAGATTGTTTTGTGGAACGTGACTCCTAATTGTGGATGTAAATCCTAATGGTTGATATTTTTTGTGCAGTATGTCTGACATATTCCACAGAAAATGCAGTTTGGGACACTGCAATACTACCTGACCCACGTTTGGAAAACAGCAGACCCATGCGCAGCATTCAGCTTCCTTGGCGTTAAACAAGCTGATAAAGAAAACTGGTTCTGTTATGGGATTATTCTAGAACCTCTGCAGATGATGGTGAAAAGAAATGAAGAAAAAAAATCAAACTGTGAGCATCTTTTTAATGAAGAACCTTGAATGATATGAGTTACAACAACATTTAATTTCCCTTTTGGATTAATAAAGTAATTTTGAATTGAATTGAGTCAACATGCTCAAACTGAAACCAGAGTGTCAAACAAAGTCTCTAGAAAATAATTTACATTTAAACTCAAACAATCCCTGCGATGCGAGCATTTCTAATCGGTTGATCTCTAGAAATCAGGAACATAATGACGTCTCGTGGTTTTACAACAGAAGTACAAACAGATTTAGGAACAGCAAAGTGTGACTCCAAGAGTCAGTTTTGTGCATTTGACTCAGATTTTTTATAACCATCAACTTCCAGTCCTCAAGAACTGCTGTTCTGAAACACACCTAAATCAAGAGTCAATTCCCTAAATCACAAACTGAAAAGGATTTTATCCAAAGTTGATTTCAGCTTTTATTCAGATGCAGAACCTCAGACCACCCCGTTGCTCATTTCTCCACTTACTCTAATATCAGCTAATACACTGAAAATATTCCATCAGTGTATCGTACTTGCAAACAAAAAGCTTTAGTTTGTCATATTGCATGACTTAAAGAACAGAAGCTAAAGCATTGTACTCAGAGAGCAGCTCAGCAGAGACGTCCTCATACCTGCGTCTGTCTGCTGCCGGTGAATTATTCAGGAGAGGAAGGAACAGGAAAGCTTCTGGGTCACCATTATTACAGCAAAACAGGCAGGAAGTTAGCAAAGAGAGCAGCAAAGCATCAATGAGTGACATCATTTCAGAGCGAGTTGTGCAATTAGAGATGCACCAATCAGACGTTAACCTCAATTTTCTGATGCCAACAACAACTAAATAAATAAAGGAATTACAAAATTATCCACATTTATGATTTAATGCACTAGCCCCTAAGCTGAATCTAGTTATTATCACTCAAAAATGTTGAAAACAGGGAGAAGTTTTTCTATTTTGATGCATTTAATGAATAGGAAAAAATTATTTTCTCTCCAATTTGACCACCTGAGTATCAGATGGAAAAATCAACTTTTTTTTATGTCTGGACAGTTAAATTATGCATCTCCTAAAACTTAAATCAATCCATTTGATCAACTAGACAACACCTGAATTGAATCATAAGTATTTTCTTAATTTTGAGCGATCAGTCAGTCGATACTTTGATGCAAAACTGACTGGAAAACATGGCAACTCTAGGCAGAAAGACTTGGTGCAACAAAACGGTGCTACCAACTGTTAAACCGTGCAAAATTTAAAGTCACAAATATGATGGATGTCAAATAGCCTTGCAATTTTCTCTCCCATCTTATCTGATCCAGGTGGGGGAAAAATCCCTGCAGGCTTCTGCACCAAGTTAGTTGAGAGGTTATCTGCAGCTGCCTCATAACCTCTGCAGGTCTTTTATCTCCAGGATTTATGCCTCTGGTCCGTGCCTGCACTGGGAGCTTTCCATCAGCATCCTGCAGGATCTGGAACGAGCTAAGGACTCAGAAGTCTCATATAAACTTATTTAAATGTCTCTTTTGTGCATTTATGTCAACAAACGTCTCTGGTTAGCAGCTCTAACTCACATAAAGTTAATCACACTGTCTGGCTGGATTGCTTTTATTAGGAATCCTGCAGAGGAAAATGATGCAGTTCTCCTCAGCTGGCCCCTAAACGCCTCACAGCAGACCTACTTTTACCAACTTGCTACCTTGCTGATGAAAAACTAAATAAAAACTCACTCCCAGTGGAGCTGGAAACTCTAGAAAAGTTCGCAAATTTGTGAAAACCTCCGCTCTGATCCTGGAAAATGCAGTGTGCCTTGCAGCGAGGCGCAGGGAGAATCCCTAAGGAAGTTTTTCTGTTGGTTTACAAACACTGGAACCACAATGGCGGTGCGCCTTTTCTTTGAAAGCAGCAACGTACACGGCGCAGTTTGTGCGCCTTCTTATCTCCGCAACCTGTGCACCAAAACAAGCAAGACAGAGGGGGAAACTAAGCGCCGAACCTCCTTCCTTCCCCCCCTGCAACTGCTTTGCGTCTGCGAAAAGTTTGCGCCATTTTTGAGCGAGCTTGCGGCGCTTCCAGGACAACATGAGCGGGGAAAAGTAGCCTCCACTCACCTTGGCGATGGCTTTCTTGTACCGCATGACAGCCTGCTGGATAAGTGCGTGGACTTTAATGTTCCCGTCCCCGCACGGAACCACCACCCGGGTCCTGCCGAAGCACACCGTCACTTTCATGGCTCAGGCTCCGAGGACTTCCCCAGGTTCGGAGCAAAGCCGAGACGAGGAGGACAAATCCGAGTGGGAAGCACACGGGAGCATGGAGGGGGTTTTGTTGTTGTTGCCCGAGGTTATCCCGGTATTCCTGCCTGGAAAAAGGAGGACTAAATGCCGTCCCGCTTCTCCCCGCCGGACGACATTGTTGTCTGTGTTTTCAGACCACCTGTTTAGCTCCTCTCTCTCTCTTTCTCTCTCTTCTTCCTTCCTTCCCTCTCTGGATCCCAATCCTTCTCTCCGGGCTGAGCTAATGCTCGCTGCTGCGTTCAATGGCCAACAGGAGTATCGGAGTCAAGACAAGCAAACTTTTGTTTAAAAAACGCCATTTAATATTCAGGAAATAATGCTTTAATCTTAAGATTTAAAGTTTTAAAAAAGCATTCCTCCTGATATTTTACAATTATTTATCGCCCTGTGATGGAACAAGAAACTAAGAATAAAACAAGTCTTAAATCCCTGTATTTTGTCATAGAGTTGCTAAATTATGTGATTGGATTCAGTGTCTCTAAATTTTTTTTTACTATTCAACATTCAATTTGTAAATCAAACTGTTTTCACATCACCTTTCATGCGTCCTTTAATAAAAATACTTTTCAGAATAAGAAAAACAATTAAAAAAAATAAACTGTGGGTGGAAAAACTAACCCTTTAGAAGTGACAATGAAAAAAGGAAACTCATAATATATAAAAAATGAAACACCATATTTGTGAATAAATCAGCTTACTAATTTGTAAAGATTTATTTAACTAATACAAATGTAAGATGTATACAAATGACTATTAATGAAAACAATTACACACACGGGCAAAAAAGATAAAAAGCAAGACATTTGGTTTTACTAAAAAGCAGTAACAAAATATTCCATTTATTAATCATTCAGATAAAACCCCAATTTCCAGGTAAAGTTGGATATTTGATATGTTTGATATTTAAGTAAGATTCAAATATCTGTTACAAAAGAGGAAGGTATCAATCTGTGAGCTCTGACTGTGTTTTTCAGAGAGACAGCCTAGATCAGTGTTTCTCAACCCTGATCCTCACCACCCCCCTGCTCTACATGTTTTAGATGTGCCTCTCTTCCAGAACAGCTGATTCAAATGATTGCATCAAATACTGCAGAAGCCTGTTAATCACCCAAAGATACAATTCAGGTGTGTGGCAGAAGGGAAACACCGAAAACATGCAGGAAAGGGGGGCGGTGAGGACCAGGGTTGAGAAACACTGACCTAGAGGAAGAAACAGTTTCTGTAGTTCTTGTGTCATTGTTGGTACAACTTTTATTTTAACCAAAACAAATGCATGATGTTTATAGTGATTTGTAAAAGTACTTTTATTAAAAATAAAAACTAGAAAAGCCCCCAAAAAATAATCAATAGAAATGTTTTCTAAACTTTCCCCCTAAAGTTCTAAAACCTGCTGATAATCAAATTATAAGATTAACTAAACCTAAAACTTCTGAATCCAACAAAATTGCAGTTTTTCTCTCAAGAAGCTGAATAGACACTGTAAATCAATTTCAAAACATTTGGCGATTGTGAAGCTGTAAATTACGAGCTGCTCCTGAACGCCTCAGACAAGCGAGCTCTGGCCCCGCTGTGTGGTCAGGACGGGTAATGTTTGAAGAGCCAAACTCAGCAGTGTGGGAGTGGGTAGATCCACTGTAACTCTGTAAGTTACAGCGGTGATTTAGGAAATCAGTGAAGAGTTTCTGATACAGAATATGATATTTTTTATTTTGAGTTTAGGGTGACTAATAGGAAATAACTGAAGGCTTTAAACAAAGACAATCTAGACTAAAAACCAAACACTTGTTATAAAAAAATATGCTATGCAAAAGTTTTAAAGAGCTACATATTTAATTAATAATTGTTTGCCAAACAATTCTGCTCTTTTTAGTGTATTTTTACTGTTTTATAAGATGAGCAGCAATCCTGTAGTCCTGACAAGGACTGAGGGTATCAGGGATAAGGTCATTTGTGTCATAGTTTTCCTACATGTAACCAAAGAACTTTGGGAAAATCTGCTAAAAGTTTCCATTTTAAATAAGCTCTTTGTTAAAGTCTACCTTGTGGTTATGTTGATACCATTTTGGTTAATCTCCTGAGTTAAAGACTCTTTTTTATGTCTGAATCTCAGCTCAATTTATTGGCTTAATAAAAAAGTTAATTCAAGAGGGTGTGGAGGGGAAAAAACAGACAAAATCCAAACAGAAACTCCAAAAGAACTCCTTTATTTACTCAGACAGAGACCACAAGGAAATCTGGCAAGTTAGAAGTCAATACAAAAAAGATTAACATCTAAGGATTAGGATCATAAATGACCCTAATGACCCCATTCTTTGGGTTTCAAAAGCCTTTGGTCCTCAGAAAAGTTTCAGTTTTATTCAGTGAGGAATATAAAAAAAGAAAAGAGTCTCCAGGTTCTGGATTCATGGAAACTGTGTGTGTTTTGTGGCTTAAAATGGGCAGAGTTAAAACAGAAGCTCTCCATCATGTGATGCCAGCACAGCTGGGAGGTTATTTGAACTCCCAACGCAGCTGGACTCCAGCCTCAGCCTCAGCAGCTGTCACAAACCATATAAATAGCTTCACATGTGGAGAATATGACCAAGTGTTTATGGGGATATTTATGAAAATGTGCAACCAAACCATATGGAGCAAAAATAAAACATAAACATTAGACTAATGCTTGGTGATTGTTTATCTCTTCTGTGCAAAACCACAAACTAAAGATAAAACAGTGGAAAGAATGATTAAACTCAAAGTAGCTTTGAAAAAAGGAAAAAAATTAGCATCTTGTTGTCATTTTTATCCATTCATGGCTTTTTGGTGAGTGTTTACTGAGGAGGAAGTAGATAAATTAAACCCTAAATAAATTAAATAAAAAACAGCAGCAGTGCTACTTAAAAGCAAAATGTCATGTGAAAGTGAAAGCTACTTAAATCTGCTTCATCATAAGGAAAACTAGAGCTTACCTGCAGTAAATCATGTTTTCCATAAGAATCCATATGAGTCTCTACAATTTCTTTCATTCAGGCCTCAAAGTGATAAAAATATATCAAATGTATTTATTAGTCTGTTTTAAATAGTCATTTATTGTTTCCATGTTTTTTGTGTGATGCTGGAAACTAATGTAATTATAGTATTTTTTTTAAATGTCAATAAAATAATACTATAAAATAATGTGGAATTAATATTAATATAAACAATTTAAGTAAATGTAGTGAAATCAGGTTTAAAATAAAAATAATTAATAAGCTTAAATGTTTTCAGCACTTTTCATAATTACTTAAAAAATACTATTTTATTTTTCCATTACTTATACAGGTTAAATCTCTCTGAGAAAATATGTCATCGTGTTTAAGGTTTCCACGATTAGTTGAACATGTTGGCCTAAATGTGTTGTAATTTTTCTATTAACTGAAAAAATGCTATTTGTGATACGTCAAAACTCAATTATTAAAAAAAAAATTATTTTGTTACATTTTTCACCCATGGAGGTCGCCATTTTTTCACCTGCGCAATGCATGCTGGGTTGATGACATGATATGTCCGTTCTGTACTGGAACATACACAGGAAGTAAACACAAGGAAGCTAACATTACCCGAGTTGTTTATTGCGCTTGAGTGTAAATTTAGACAATGCCACATTTTGCCGCTGTTGGCTGTAATTTAAAAAAAATTAAATAGTGAGGTGAGTCTGGATCATTTCCCACATGAAAAAAAAAGAAGAGCGCAGTGGGAAAGAGTGGAACACAACTTCTGAAGGTTCCATGGTTGTGTTCTCAACATTTCTCTCCAGAAGACTTTGAGTTATTTGTAAGAGCAAAACTGATAAAGCCTCTAACAGGTGGTTGTTACCGTCACAAGCTAAATCCAAATGCAGTGCCACGCCAGTGTTTTGACAATCTGTGCTACCTTGCCACATTTTTTGACCACAGACAGCTATTCACATTGCTACATTTACTCAGAGTGCATTGCAGCATAAATAATACTGCAATGTCCATGTGACAATAAAAAGCCTACAATATTATTACTGTATTGTTTATATTTGATATTTTTCAACTAAAGTCTATTGCTACAACTTTAAAGAAATACCTGTTTCAACACCAAGTTTTTAAAAACTATATTAATAACACTAATATTAAAATTAAAATAAGCAATTGTAAATAGTAATATTTTCCAAAATAACAATTAAAAATACATTGACCAATAAAATAATCAAAGTGTGAAAAGCGAAATTATTTAAAAAAATTAAATAAAGAGAAGTATTAAAAGCAGCTTTTTCAAGACTGCTATAAAATAAAATGCAAAAATAAAATTATGTTTGAATATATACACGTTTATAATCGGATTGAAACAAAAGTACAAAAAAATTTCTTATATCTTTAAAAAATATTCTAAACATGAAATAAAGATCAATAATAGCACCATTAAATTTTAAGATAAATTCATTAAATGGGCTGCAATGGACTGGTGACCCGTCCAGGGTGACACCGCTTCTCGCCCGTTGACAGGTGGAGAGAGAGACCAGCACCGCTTCCGACCCCAATGGGATAATGGTGTAAGATACAGATGTAAGAAAATGCATGGATGGATGAATTACATGGGCACTATAATAATATTTTAAAACTAAGACAAAAAAACAAACAAGTTAGTTGAAATGATATTGACATTTTTGTTTATAGTAGTTTTTAATGATCAAAAAAATAAAATAAAGTTATTATAAAGTAAAATAAGCTGCGTAAATTCAAAATGCATTACATTTTCCAAAACGAGTCAGACCTGACGTTCACTGTTAACTGAGAACTGTTTCCGGATTAGTGGTGACATCTAGTGGTAGACTGCATGAAGTTAATTCTTCCTCGCTTAGCTCTGCAAGTCATTTATAAAAACAAGCTGTTGATTAATCACTGCACAAAATCTATTTCAGTAAACAGTAAATTAGTAATGAATTAAAATGTAAAAAACAACATATAGAAAATGTTACATGAAAGAATAATGGATCAGGAAAAATGAGCAAAAGCTGATGATCTCGTCCCCATTTAAAGTCTATACATAGAAATGGTTTTTGGAAAAAAACAAATGTCATTGGGTTGGTAGCTGTTATTTAAAGCTGTGATCTGGTTGTCATTTATGCCATTTTTCATACATTTTTTGTCTTAAAATTCATGCAAGAATAAATCTACAGATATCATCACAGTTGCTATTAAAATTTGAAAAAAGTAATTAAATAAAAAATATGAATAAAAAAAGAAATTTAAGCATTTTAATGTATATGATCTTCTGTAACTTTTTATTGAGTTGGCTTCCTGTTTCCTTGTGGTAGAAAATCTACATTAGTAAAAGAGTATTCAAAATGGAGAAAACTAGAAAACATTCCATTTAAGCAAAGCACATGTGTGTTGATCTTCATAAGTCAGGAAATGATTACAAGAGAAATCCACTGACTTAAACTTGCCTATTATCTATAACTGAATCTGAAAAAAATAACTTCATTTCTTTACACAGTGAAAAGTACTTCAGTAATCAGTTTAATCATAAATTTTGAAAACACACTTACATAATTTTGCTTTTCATAAAGTATTCTTACTAAAAATCAGCATGAAGCTGAATTTTTGCAAACAAATATTGGTTAGGATGGAGGGCACTCAAAGCATCTCAGCTCTAATCTCTGTTCTAAAATCACTGTTTTAAAATGCAGCAATCAAATTCTAGCATTATCTCCTTTTAAACATTAAATATATTTATATTAATTTATGTGCTACAATTATAAGAAGCTACTAAGAACATAAATAAAAACATCCTCAAGTTTGATTTAACTGAAATATTTGTGAAGTTTCTTAGGTTATGATAGGCAGGAAAAGGGCACAGCAGACGCCTGAACGCATCTTTGATGGTATTAACAGCATGAAATTGTGTTCTGCGTCTATCCCAGGCTAATTTTGTGTTAAAGAGTTGTCTGGCACAGAGTCGGTGTGACTCCCTGCTGTCGGCCCTTTGAGCCACCCGAGGGTTCCCCTTCTGCTGCCGGTCCCCGGCCATCTGGACCTCCGTCGGCCATGATGAGGGACAGCAGCAGGGTAAGATGATACAGACCTGAGAAAATAAAATACAACAGCTCTAACTACTTACATATGTTAGTATGTAAAACTTAGAAACAACCAAAATGAAAACATGCTGTATTTTCCATTCTAAGAGACTTTTTCTTACCTGCAAGTCATAAATTTTGCCTCATACCAGAGAGATGGTGGAAACACTTTCTTTTGATCATTTTTTCCTCTATTTATTTTTATCACACTGCTGAGTATTAGCAGAAGCTTTGCCCTGTGGGATGGCGCTCTTTGATAACAGCGGGGGCAGTGTTTGAACAGCACGGTCTCCTGTGGCATGCACAGGGGACAGATGGTGACTCTGGGGTCAGTTAGAGTCAGATCTAAATAAAGATTTTTTACCAAGAACACAGAAGATTACAGTACTTTTAAATTACAATGGGAACACAGACGTCATGACATCAAAAGACTGGGATCAACTTAGTTACTAACATTACTGACAAGCACTATACTTCATAAACAAAAGCATTTTTCCCTTGTGTTATGCTAGTTATGACTTCTGAATTTTAAGATATAGTTTTATCAAAGAAAACAAATTTTCAAAAATTAAAATGCTTATCTACTGAGAATTTACACACATACAATATCTTCAATACATTTTAAAAAATAGATTGTATTAATTTATTCAAAGGTTACTTTTTTAAAATTTGAACTATTTTTATCATATCGAATTATTTATTAACTGAAAATTGACGCATGTTTGATAGAAGATATTTGAACGTTTTGGTTTGTGCACGATTTCGTGTTGATGTAATACTATCTATTAGACATTAGGGGGCGACATTGCTCTGCTCTGATAACAAAACATCCACAAAACCAGACAATATAAATATAATATCTTATTTAGTAAAACATATTTTCACCAAAACTGTTTTGTTTTGAACATTACTCTGCTCTGACAACAAAACATCCAAAAAACCAGACCATGTAAGTTTAGTATCTTATTTAGTAAAACATATTTTCACCAAAACTGTTTTTTGTCTTTCAGGTTCACGTCTTGATATACCTGTCAATACTGTTAAAGTAGGCTCAAAGTAAAGATAAAGTTTCAGTCATTAATATGATAAAATACTTCAGTTTACAAAGTCAACAAAACAAACCAGAGCCAAAGTTAGTAAAGCGAATTAAAGTACAACGAATTATCTTTAATCTCTACATGTGCCCGCTACTCTATGTAAATAATGCGGTTCGGTCGTAAAAAGACGGGTTACACGGAGAAAAACAGCAAAGTTCAACATCTTATAGAATTAACTTATTCTGGAACATTATGTGGAAAATCGTGGCTACAAATGTCCTCTTTCCCCCCTTTGGCTAGCTAAAAGTCTACAAAAGACGATTTGTGCCAACGGTTGTTTTGTTTGTACCCTTCGGGCTAACTAGAAGAAAAGTAACGAAGTGATTCCTCTTGCGTTCCCTAGACGATCTTCGAAGTTAAACTGACACGTCGAGCGACATTTTCGGCACAGCGTCATCAGCGCTGACGTTCGGGCTACGTGAGAGAAGGCGAGGCGCATGCCGTCCACCCATACTGTCATTAGTGACGAGTCAGACTACGTAAAAACTTCGGTAAGTCGCCGTAAAGCTGTCACTTTCTTTTTAGGAGGGTCAGCGCCGAGCCGCTGGAAAGTACGCAAACGCATCCCCGGTGCGAACTTTTTCCTTGATAAAAGTTTTTTTTGTTGCCGTCAGTAGACAGCAGAACAACATGGTGAGGAAAAAAATTATATCAGAAGGTTCGGCTGTCAGCAGTTTGTGCAGCTCTGCGTCAAGTCCGAAAGTGTAGCGTAGATCGGGAGGACGAGTGAAATATTCCTCTTCAAAATAAAACATCTTTGAAGCAAAACATCTTGAAGACGTCAGTTATTTTAACCTAATGTCTCGAGAAAATATACTTACTTTATTGAAATAAATATTCACAGAATACAGGAGTGAAATCTAAAGATGAAGTAAGAGAATAATATTTTTAAGACTTGAAATTTTATTTCTAAAACTGAGAGTTAAAGTTTTGTCCAACCCGTTAATAAAACGTTTAACTTTTCACGTTCATTCGCTGTCATGTTGTTTACCCAAGGCGTGGTTCCGTATAAATAAAATATCACACAGCTAGGCCTCTAAAATCGTGACTTCTGCATCCATTAAGAGTTTTGTTTTTTCTCATGAGTAAAAATGTAGAGCTTTAAAGCTGAGATTTTAAAAGTTTGTCATCTTCTTATAATAAATACTGGTATTTTACCTATAAAGTAGAGTTTTCATTAATTTTCCAAACATCGAAAAACAAACATTTCCCAAAGTTAATAATTTAAAAAATATTATTTATTTAAAAAATATAAACAATCTTCTTCCAAACTCTGAAATTGTAAATTTAGGGGAATATATGTATTGTGGAAACTCATAATTTAATGGTTGAAAACTATAGATCTTCTGTTTAATGAATGAAAACTCTGGGTCAGAAGTGGTAAACATTTGGGTCCCAGATATGTTGTGGAACTTGAACTGGTTACCAGTTACACCAGTGGGCAGCCACATATAATAAAGACATTATGTAAGTCAGTGCAAATATTTCACAGACTGAGAAAACAATTAGTTTCATCAAAGATTTGAATTTAAATCAATTTACTTACAAAAGTAAGCAATTGAACTTTTGCCACGTGGAACATGACTTTATTTGACAGCTCTTAGAAAAAATGTAACGCTTCAATTGTTTATTTTTGTGTTTTTATGATGCAAAGGACTTTGAACTGCTTTGTTGCTGAAATAAAATTAAATAAAATTTGATTTGATGTGTATAAAGGAGATATTTGCAATAAATGTATTGTCGAGAAGCCCATTGGCTCTGCCTGATACCGGTTGGTGTTCGTCTCTGTTGCCATGTTGATAATTGTGCGTATGCCTAGGTGACCATGGATTCATCGGTGTCGTCTCAGCTGGAAAGCAGTTTAAATGATTCAGTGACAGATGGAGAGAAGGATCACGGAGAGGCCAACCAATCTCCTGCAGACTCCAGTCAGGTACGCTCACATTGAGCTGTTGCTTCCTGTCAGGTGTTACGTCAGCAGATTTCTGTGTGACGTCATTGATTTGTACCAGCAGGTTTTGTTGCAAACAGAGGCTGAAGCTGCTGTGGTCCAGCTGTCTGATGGTCAGACCACGTCGGTTCCAGGAGTCATCCAAGCCCCTCAGACCTCGGTGATCCAGTCCCCACAGGTCCAGACTGTTCAGGTGGGACTCAGAGTTTTAATAGTTTCTTTACAGTTTAGTTTTATTTTGATGTGGCTTTGTGTTTGTCTAATTCGGTTGGTTTTAATTCAGGTGTGTTTGCTTGTGTTTATTAATTAGATATGATTTGGTTTTAGTTGAGTTTAGTAGTAGTTTTAGTTTTTTGGTACATTTTTCACTACAGAATTTAAAAAGTCAAAGTTTTGTGTTGTGATTATGTATACATTTACTGGGTAATAAACACTCAACAACAGATTATTCAATTATTATTATTGAACAACCACCTGACTCTTGTGTTTTCTCTCAACTTTTGCTGTCGCCATTTTGTGGACTTGTGTAAGTGCCTCATCAGTTCAAAAGGCTAATAAATAGATTCATAAACATGAAAACAAAGGATATTATACCTGTAATTTCAGTATATTTTAGTTAGTTTTATAAATATAGTTCCAGTTAGTTATCGTTTTTACCCCATTAACCCTTTAACCTGCAGTAGAACAGCCGCGTGCCGTTTCTCCATTGGCTCTGGTGTAATTCTAGTTGCTTATCTGCATCCAAATAAAACTCTGAATCTCATTTAGGTCCACATCTAGACATCCACAGATCTAAAGCTTGATTTCATAATGTAGCAGTGTTTGTGAATGAACAGCAGCTCTGTGTGTAGGCGAGGTAAAGCATCTGTTGAGACGTGAAGAAAGTGAGAAGCAGAAACTGAAGTTTCACACTTCCGAAACTAATGCAGAAGATTTTCTGTTTGTTTGTTTCTTACTACAGTAGCAGAAAACAATGCAAACCAGAGAAAAACTCAGCTTTTCTGACTGAGAAATAAATATATTTTCTTTTTGAATCCAGTGCACTGAACAAAGATCTCAGCACATTAGCACTAAAAGAAAAACAAAACAAAACAGAGCTTAGAGAAGGGAAATGAAACAATAATTAACAGGAAACAGCATCAGCACATGTGCAACATTAGTTGCAAAGTGGAGCCAAATTGTCATTTCATAAGAACGTGTTTTTATGTGGAAACCAGCTTGCAGAAAGATTAAATCTGTGAATTGCACGGCGGAGCTGCACTGATAAACACCACAAAGTGGTTTTGTTGTCTGTTTTCAGCTGATCCTTCCATTCAGTCTTTGGTAATTGTGTTTTCAGTATTCTGTTTCAGATTAACAGTTTTAGAAAATCCTAATTTAAATGTATTAAAAGCTAAAATAAGATACCTGGTATGCTGTTTAGGATTAACACTACCACATTATGCACATGTAGAATCATTTCTTTCTTTTCAGAGCATGAAATCTGTTATTCTACAACACAGTTGAAGGAAATTGCTGATAAAGCCGTGTTTAACTTGGCACTGTGGTGTAGTGCAAATATCCTCGTCTAATGATACCAAAACAGCCTTTATGTTAGTAATACACAACTATTGCGCCTCAGTCTGAGTCATAAAAGCCAAAAGAGTGATGACACAACCCCAGATCTACTGTCTATTTAATTTTAATCCAATAATACACTTTAAAGGCGAGACATTTACAAGCATATTCATGCGAAAATGGACCCACACTTAGAGAGCAATGATTATACAGCATTAAATGGAGTCTGTAGAGTCTCTGAGACTTGTAATGGGTTGAAAAGATTAAATCTGAAAATTATATCCATCTCAAATTCCCTCTTTGACGTCAAAATGACTTGAGCAAAGAAAACACCCCCTGCTCCAAAGTAATAACAATAAACATTAGAGATGTTTGACTCACAATTTGTACAGTTTCTGGCTGAAGGACTCGTATGCCTTGCTGTTTTCCACATTTAGTTACTGATAAAACATTTTATTTGGATTTTTTATGTTAGATTAACACAAAACGGTGCATAATTGTGAAGTAGCAGGAAAATATGTTGTTTGGATTTTTTTTAAATAATTAAATATCTGAAAAGTGGGTTCAGAAAACACCTGTGTGTAGTTTGACCTCAGTATAAATCCAGGTGCTCTGTGAAGGCTTCAGAGGTTTGTTAGAGAACAAAGAGACTTATGCATATGGGGCTGTATTAGTGTCAAAATTTAGACTATTACACACCTGGATAAGGCTACTGTACTCAGTCTGACGTCAGCTACTGATCTGCAGACTGACACCGGTAACTGAGCCGCAAATGAGAAGGTGAATACTCACTGTGTTAGCTTTGAAGAGGCTGGTGGTGACAGCATCATGCTGTGGGACTGCTTTTCTTCTCCAGGGACAGGAACATTGTCACCTGATGGGAAGATGGATGGAGCTAAATGCAGAACAATCCTGATGGAAAACTTGTGAAACTAGAGTCTAGGATGGACAATTACCATGCACAAATCTATGCATGTTCATGTTTTAGAATGGCCTAATCAAAGTCCAATTTTTCCCAAATGAATTGGATTAATGGAGGCTGAATAGAAATTAGTTCCACGTTTACTTTCCACTTTATAACTATGTACCCCTTTGTGTCTGTGTTGTATAAAATGCTTTTAAATAACAAAATCAGTTTGTAATTTGGGGAAATGGTGAAAAATCAGAACGGGGATGAATCCCAGGTGTAGCAACTGCTGCCTGTTTGTTCAGATTGTTACAGTTGCTGAACTGGGGGATGGCGGGTCGGTTGGGGACACGCAGAAAAGACGGGAGCTCCTCTCCAGGCGTCCGTCGTATCGGTGAGATCCGATCAGCAGAAAGCGAAATGAAGACAAACAGCCTGTTGTTGAAAATCTGTGTTTGTTTCCTCCAGAAAAATCTTAAATGAGCTGTCGTCGGATTCACCGTCGGTTCCTAAAATCGATGAGGAAAAGGGCGAGGACGAAGCAGCGGTCTCCAGCAGCTCCACGGAATCAGTTCCCAACTCAATCTACCAAACCAGCTCCGGACAGTACAGTCAGTACACAGGAAAACTTCACACTGATATCATGTGTTCTCTGGTTCTACACACTGGAAACACTGTGCTTTTATTTCCCTGCTTTCCTTCCTTTTCTGATTGGAAACTTTGATTTCCAGTTGCTCGGCTGGGATTTCTGACTGATGTAAACAGTAATTGAATAATTGAAGCATTTTTTTTTTCTTGTACTATTCTGATTCAGTTTTTAAAGATTTTAAATTTGATGCAGTAGTTTGAATTTATTCTGGATTTTCTCTAATTTGTTGTGTCTGCTTCATAAAACTACACACAAACATTTGGATGAAATCCCTGATTCATCCCTGAGTTGTTCCTGGACTAATTTCCTTTAATTTTAGGTGACAGTTTGGGTAAGATGTAAAACTTTAGCAAAAAGGTTTCTCTAAACATCAAAAACCATTTTGGAGCTCATGAAACTTTACTGACACTAAGCTTCTGGAAACACGTTCCCAAAACCCCGACTTTAACCCTGGTGAAAGTTTGTGTGCTATACTTAAAAATACGATTAATGCCAGGAAACCATTCAGTTTAAATTAACTTTGTCAGTCCTGAGAAGATTCAGCTGGATTAATGGAAAATGAATAAAGTATCGATTTGAGTTTTTATGTATAATTTCGACTGAGAAGAAGGAAAATAAATTAGAAACCTGCATCCAGTTTTTGTTTTCATGTCAACAAAACTGCTACTTGTACAGTTGTTAAGCTGTAGCTGAAGAATTATTGAAGTGAATTAGTAAAATCTTCATTAAAGGCCATTTGAGATGGCAGCCTGGTTAAAACTGAACTCTGACCTCACAGTTGCCATCGCTCAGGGCAGAGCGATCCCACTGACCACCCCAGCAGTGGAAACCCTTCAGGGGACCCAGACCCTGACGGTGACCGGCTCCCCGACCCCCCAGACCGGAGCCGCCGTCCTGCAGGCTGCAGACTCATCACACCAGTTCTTCTTACAGGGAGGACAGGTGCTCATCCAAGGTAATGTGGCTCGTCATCACAATGAAAAAGCTCCAGTGCCACTGGCAGATTATTTCTCTCATAAGATGGGGAAAAATGTCTTGGTTTAAGTAAAATAATCTGTGGAACTAGCACTTTTTCATCAATGTTAAGGAATTGTTGACTTAAAACAAGTGGCTATATTTTGCTGAAAAGTTGCTTGTAAGTTAGTTTTGTCTAACCAAGCATATTAACATATTTCCTAGACCAAAAATACTTGGTAAGATGTTGTGTTTTTGCAGTGCATGAGTAAAATTCATAGTAGTTTGCCCAGGAGGAACCAAACCAGTGGCTTGATGTTGCTCACTTCTCCCTCAGGACAGAGCAAAACTGCAGAGCGACTTGTTCCTTCACATGTTGTCACCATTAAAGTCACAAAATCACTGCTAGATTTGTCACGAGTTATGGAGACCCCCTTTTTTTGCGTTACCTCTCAATAAGCGGTTTATTTTGTATATAGTCACAAATGTAAATTTCAAATTTCAAATATATACACATTTAAAGAGCCTCAGTGAAAACAAGATTGTATATTCCTAACTCTATGAAAACCTTATATTGTAGCAGAAGTACGGTGACCACCGTAAGAAAGACTTTCAGTATAAAATTATGCCGCATGAACTGATCAGTACGTTATTGTGCGAGAATGCAAAACCTATTGCGAGGTAACGCAAACGTTTTGTGAGGTAATGGAAAAGAAAAAAGTTTTTCCCCTGGCGTCTGGAGGGCTCCCCAGCTAGTTTCTTTAAAAAAACAAACAACGCTACAATCTCAGATCTGCTTACCCCCCCTCAGCTCATCCCCACTTGGCCACGCCCCTCCGCGCCGATTGGCCCCGCCCACTTAGGTGAATTTCTTTCAGCATTTGTCTGAGGGCTGGGTTCTAGTTTCTCAGAAGGTTTTGTTACTTTTTAAGAGTTTGGTGTTAACACCAAGAAAGGAAATAATGACTACTGTGGATGGAAGACGGTTTTCACTGTGCATACTAATGCATATTGAGGTATAGTTGATGTTTGGACTATTAAAATAGATTGTCATTAGCATTTTTCTGAAGTATTCACTGGTATCAGCGACTCTCAGGCGGCTGTAGTCGCTGCGCTGTGTGAACACTGAGGTCCACTGTGTGGGGAAGGTTGGGTGAATTCAAACTGTTGCGCTCCTTATTACAAACAGTAACTCTGGTTAATGTTGCGTAATAAGTAAACACCCTGGAAAGCCAATGTTGCCCCTTAATGAGTGTTTGCAAACTTTCCCACTCAAACTGTACCTTCCCTGTTTATTATCAGTAGCAGAAACGTTATTTTTCTCCAGTAAAGACCTGCAGTTAAAATGTTTTCCTTAGGCTCAACTCTTATTCGGTTGGACTCAGCTTGTGGATATAACCTCCAAAAATGATGTCAAACCTCAATTATCTTTCCCCTCCTTATTTTTACCTTCTTCCAACACACAGTAAATAACCGCCCGACTGTTTGCATGGCAGCCACTTGGGACACAATATCCTCTTGTTTGTTGAGCGTCTCTGTAGTTGCGTCACTGGTTCTAAAAATATGCCACCCTCCTCCTCCTCCTGCTCTTCATCCTCCCTCCCTCTCTGCCTGGCTCACATTGTGTTTCTCTGCCTCTCCGTCTGATCCGCACGGGCGGAGAAAGGGGAGGAACCAGCGCTATAATCCAGGCTGTTTTACTGACTTCAGCGGGCACCAGTGATGTCACAGTGATGTCAATGCCTGTAATTGTAATCGGGCTGCAAAGTTGGAGTGTGAGCACTCTCAAAGAGGGAGAGCAGAGAGGAAACAGGGAGTAAAGAAGGAGATTTAGATTCAAAAAAGAAGTAGAGGAGGATTTTTGGAAGATTCTTTGCTGAGGTTTTTCCTTCCTGCCGTGGTGCTGGATTATTGGAAACAAGAGATGGCTGTTACCGGAGATGAGACTGAGTCAGGTAGTTTACTCACTTATTTTTATACTTATTTAAGATGCTAAATGTTAGTTATTGGTGCTATTTTGTGAAATGGAAACAATCTGTAAGTGCAAACTGATCCATTTGGATAAGCTAAGAAGTAGATTTGGACATTGTAGCTTTATGCTTTTATTGGAAATAAGAGATTTGACGACAAATCTGCAAGCGTTCAGTTTATTTGTGTAGAGCTGTCTTTTCTGAAGCAGTAAAACACACACAGATCTTCTTAAGTGGTTGTCAGGCAGGCAGGCAGGCAGGCAGGCAGGGAGGAGGTGAAGGAGCGGGGCGAGTGGGAGGACCGGTGGTGGGGGGGGTGAGATAGATGCTGCTTTGACGTCACCGTGTTTCCTGGAACACAAGCAAGGCAGCGAAGAGAGAATGCAAAACGTGCGAGAGAGACGCACACGCTGACGTCAGCCTGAGTCACTGCGTTATCACAACCCGAGAGAAAAGAGTGCAGCGCTCTTTGTGTGTGTGTGTGTGTGTGTGCGTGTGCGTGTGTGTGTGTGTGTGTGTGCGCGTGCACCTGTTGCGTCTCTTTTTGAATGAGTGAAACTATGTTAGCTTAGAGAAGTGGGAACAGAGCAGAGCAGTTTCTTGTTGAGTCACTTGTCACTTGTGACTCAACTCAAGAAGAACATGAAACCACAAACAGAGCTGCTGCTCCCCCCACTTCACCACAGATGACTTTACTTTCCTTTTTAAGAAAAATGCTGCTTTCCTGCAGTTATCAGCCGCCAGCAGGGCTTTGATAAGCACAGCACCACCTCCCAAGTACAAATGCTTTTTCCTCCATGTTGATAATGTTTAGCTTGAATGAACATTTATGAAAATGACTACTATTTGTTTATTTTGGCCCATAAAAGAATGAAAGGATGCAATATATTATAGTCTGACTGTCTTTGAAAAAAGGAGGAGGAATTAAGTCATTCACTATAAATGCTGTTCCAACTATGCTCTGTGATGCTCGTGGTTGTAACAAATCTGGAAGTGTTCAGTTTATTTGTGTAGAGCTGTTTTTTCTGAAGCAGTGAAACACACACAGATCTTCTTAAGTGGTTGTCAGGCAGGCAGGGAGGGTATTTGACTGTATTTATGCAAAAACAATTTACTTATTTAATTTAAAACAGAAGAGCTGCTGCTATACAGTCTAATAGTTATTGTCATAGTTATAGTTATGAAGGTTCTGGGCTCAAATCCAAAGCTCTAAACATGCATGCATGGTTTCCTCCCACATTTAAAAACATGACTGTTAGGTTAACTGGTCTCTGTTAGGTATGAGTGTGTGCATGGTTGGGTGTCCTGCATGTTTCCATGTTGCCTGGCAACCAGTACAGAGGGTACCCCGCCTCTCGCCCAATGGCTGCTGGAGATAAGCACCAAAATGGATAGTAGTTTAGGAATATTCTTCCTTTTTGCTGAAGTTCACTTTAAAAAGTAACACTTGAATTAAATCTAATGTCAGCTCCCCCCAACACCTCTTAATACTGCATTTACTTTAATAAGACTAACAGGTGCCACTGTGAGAGTCCCTATTTTCCACATTTGGAAATATTCTCCATCGGCTTGAATGTGTCCTTCTGTGTTGGGCTTTTTCAGCCAGTTGACAGGCAGTGTGCAGCAGCAGTTCCACACTTCCAGTCCTGTCTTTGAACTTACTTTAAACCAGTAAGTTTAAAGTAACTTACTGGTTACTTTAAACCAGTAAGTTGCTTACTGGTTTAAAGTAAGTAAAGTAAAGTAAGTAAATTCAAAATCCTTTTTGAATCGAAAGGATTTGAATCCTTTCGATTCAAATCGAAAGGATTCCGATTTGAATCCTTTCAAATCGGAGGTACCAATTTGAACGTTTGGGCCGATATCGATATCCAACAGTAATATTGTTGTTATGGCCAATATCCGATATTATATATGTTTCACTACCATTTTGACACCTTTGGAAAAAATCCCAACCAGAAACAGATGGCAACAAGATAAAAATAAATATTGGTTGTTCATATCGACTCAGTTTATTTATCAGACCGATACCAATGTGATAAAAAAAATGACTGAAATCGGCTGATATGATGTTGGTGTGGATATATTGTGCATCTCTACTTTAAACCACAGAAAAATGGTTTGGAAGCCTTTACACTGATTACTGACCCATGGCTTGTTCCAAACGTATATTTTCTATTATCTGCAGATTTTGGGCTACAGGGCTAACCCTGATGTAGCAAATGTGAAACACATTGATGCTTCTTCTTAAATATTTAAGCTGATGCTGAAAAATCTGTTTAATTAATCAGATGACAGATTCATCAATCTGTCCTCCAGAAAGCAATTTAAAGTTCTCCGCAGAAAGTAGAGAGCATAATCATCAACAGATAAACAAAAATAAGTGAAACCAACCATAAACTTTATCACCTCCTGTATACAGTAGGAGGTGATAGAGCACCTTCCTATTTTCCCTGGACAAAAAAAAAGTGCCCTTCTGAAATCTTTCTTTTCTTGAAGAATCTGTCTCTGTAAAAAAAAAAATCTCACTCTGCTCCCCAAACGTCTGTGTGGACAGGTGTTTGGGGCTCTGTGTTTTTATTTGGAGGCATTTTGAGACAAAGGAACAGACTGGGTTCTCTTTCTTTTCTCCTGCCGACCAGACATGTGATTTCCAGGGGCTACAGCCGTTTAATCCTGGAGCGTCAGTCACTGGTTAAGTCATTTACAAGGAGAAAATGAATGAACACATGAAATGACATTTGGCAGCCGATTTCCTGTTTATGGATAATTGCTTTCAGGGACGCAGGAATTTGGAACATGATGACTCCTTTCAAATAAATAGGTTTAAATCAGAGATCACAATGGCGTGTTTATATCTGGCGCTTTAAAGCACCGCATATAAACATGGAAAAGTAAAAGCTGCAAAAATTGCGCGCCATCTTTATATTTTATGCAGTTTAGGTGAAACAAGAGTGAAAGAAGTTTGCAAAGTGGTCAGTAACGCTTTAGTTTTCTTTCTTGTTGGCCCACAGCTGCCACAGGAGACATTCCGGCCTACCAGCTGCGTTCGCCCAACTCGGGCCTGGCTCAGAGCATCGTGATGGCTGCGTCTCCCAGCAGCATGCAGAGCCCGTCGTCGCAGCACGCCGAGGAGATCACCCGCAAGAGGGAGGTCAGGCTGATGAAAAACAGGTAGGAAACGGAAACTTCCCATTAATCTACCATTAATAAATGAAACTGGAATGGACATGGTGTAGTTTTGGGCTTAAACCAATAAACTTGAATGATTCTTGCCACTGACTAGTTTTGTATTGACCAATGACATTGAAGCTCTAAATCTTAATTTGACATGAGTGAGCCTCAGTTATTAGACACACATTGCTCTGAAACGTTTTTCCATGAAAAATATGAATTTAAGTTCATATTAATCTAATAAAATCTCAGTATAATTTTAAACTATGCAAAGATAAAAGGTTTCTGTAAAGATTTTATAGCTTATTTCACAGTTCATTTATTTTATTTAGTATTTTCATGTCTTTTATAAGTACAAACACGTATAAAAAACTTATTTTTTCCCTTTATTTTAATTCTGAATGGCTAGTTGGATACATTGTTTTTGCTCTGTAGATGAAAATCAGGTCTGAAGGAGTTAAACCAGTGTTGTTTTGTCAGTTTGCTCTCTAACCGTCGGGGTTTCTCTTCTCTTTTCTGCAGGGAGGCAGCGCGCGAGTGCCGCAGGAAAAAGAAAGAATACGTCAAATGTCTGGAAAACCGCGTAGCTGTGCTGGAAAACCAAAACAAGACACTGATCGAAGAGCTGAAAGCACTGAAGGACATTTACTGTCACAAAGCCGAGTAGCAGGAGACAGTTCACAGACTGCTGCAACATATCAGAAAAGAAGGACTACAGAACAAAAAATAAACTGCTTTAATCGTCTTTGTTTCTTTGCTCACTCAGGCCTGACGTACGCCAAATTATAAAGTGTTGTGGAGATTTCAGACAGCGCGAGCTTGCCAGTTTTGCTCTTGTTCTTAACCTGTGCTCTTTGCATGTGGAGACTCCTGAGTGTCGTAAACTCTGCGCTTGCTGTGGCTGATGTGCACGAGGCGAAGCCAGCCAACGAGAGCCGGTCAAACGGAGGGGGAGACAGGAAGAGGAGCCGCAGATGCTTCCTGGAAGTCTACTGAGAATTTTTACCATTAAAGAAAACAGCTGGAGGTGATGGAGGTGGGAAGGGTCAGCCAGGTCTCACAACCAGCAACTGTTTTTTTTTCTGTTTGAGTTTTTTATTTTTGTGGAACCTGGGTCAGATGAGCAGGAGGCACCACAAGATCCACCAGCAGCTTCGACTCAAAGCGTGTTTACCTGAAGATGTGCTTCTGTTCTGAAAGCTTCTGTTTTTGGTTGTTGCATCCTCAAAAGCACAATTAGGGAGATGTGATGTCACTGATTTCATTATTTCCGTCTTAAGAAATGTTTCTCTTAAAATTTAAATGAAAATAAAAGAGAATTCATTGTTTATAAGCGAGACTACAACACCTGAATGTAAACCATGTTAGTAAACATCAAAATAAATTTATTTTTCTCTGCTAAAGTGAAACGAATATAAAATTGAAATCAAAGCACAGAAAGTAACACAATATTTCAGATTTAATTCTTTAAAATAACATATATTCTGTGAACATGTGTTTCCTGTAAAGGGAAATCTATATTAAAAGTCTTCACATAAACTGTTTTTAAGTTTTAAATGGGCGCCCTGTTTCTGAAATCCCCTGATGATGAAAGAAAACTGTATTTGTTTGTGTTCTGATTATTGAAGATACTCTGTTCAAAGGGTGATGCCAGTTTCTTAATCTGTTTTTTAAAGGACACTTTATTTTAAAATGCAGCTTCTTCTTAATAATTCTGCTGACAGTTAAAAAATTGCTAAATTTCTGTCTGTTTTGACATTGTTGAGTTTATTCTATTAATAATTGTATTAACTTGTTTTAATTTCTGTTAATCATACTGAAATTTTGCCTTTTGACTGCTGAAGCTCTTCTGGTGGCAGTAAAGTATTTATTTACTGTTTAACTCCTTAACATCTGCACATTTGTCATCAGATTTCCTTTTGCAGTTTGTACTTTCAGAGGAGTTTCATTCAGTTCAACTCTTAATATAAAGTGAGGTGCATTTCTTTGCACTTAGCTTATTTGGGTTTAAATAACTTCATCTTTTATGTTCTCTTCTCTTGGTGTATTTTTGTGTTTGGATTGTACAACTGTTTTTTGTTTATCTAATAAAATTTTTAAACCTGACAGATTTTGATTATTTTATTGTCTGATATGAAATCAGTTACCTCAGTTTTGCTGTCAAAGCCAAGAAAATGTTAATTAATGCAGCAAAAAGTCAAAGAACACCAACATACAGAGTCAAAAATAGATTTTCCTCACTATATAATAAACTTTTTCTGGTTTAGATCACTTAGAATTATCAGAATTATAATTTACAAATAAAAAAATTACATGAATTTTAATAAACTTTATTACTTTTCTTGAAATTAAGAAGTTTGATTGACTGTTCAATCTTTTAATTTTACCAACATCTCATGATTTATTTTGTTAAAACATATTTGTTCTTCATTCAGTGGGTAGAAAATCCAGAAATTTTACTCAAGAGTTTTAATTTTACCAACATGTCTCTTTAGACTAGAAGTAATATTAATATTTTCAGCAGACCAATCAGAGTCCAGACTTGAATCTGATAGAGAATCTTAAACAGAGCTAACGATTAGGGTTATGGCAAGGAGGGTTTCCTACCTCACAGACTTGGAGCTCATCAAAAATAAATATTAAAAATATCAGTGAAAACCGGTAAAAACAGGTAGTTATAAAAAATTGCTTGATTACCATGATAGCACAAAATGATCTGTTTTACATCATGAGCCACGATTCCTAATGCCTCTATCCAGCTTACGCTCATCCTGCCATCATTCATAAACAAGACGGGGAAGAAAAGCAGAATTTATGTTACAATTAGGCCAAAAAAGTATAACTTACATTTGTGAATGGGGAGTAACACTGTAAGAGAAGTCCACTGATACCTTCATCTTTTAATTAGTTGCCAAGTGCTTCTTAGGGGTATTTATCTGATTTTGACAAATTGATTTATAGCCTTATAGATACATAGGGTGGGGTTAAAGAAACACACCAGGTGTTAAGACACTTAAAAAACAAAATGTACTAAAGTAAGAGAAAAAGTTACAACTGGTCTAATTAAATAACTTAAATATATCATTTAACTTTTTTTTTTTTTACTTTTTCATGAGTACTTTTAGTTGATACGTTTAGACAATGTTTGCTTCCTTTCAGTGAATCTGATTTATTGCAGTCTAAGCACCAGCTGTACTGCTCTCTGCTCGCTCCTCTCTTACGTCAGAACCAAAAGAGAAGGTGAAAGTTTAAGTGAGTTTGTCCTGTTAACGTTTCATGACGCTGCTTTTCAAACATCTTCACGGCCTTTGCTCCAGCTCGGCTAGAGTGGAAATTTCCACCTCGTTTCAAGCCGCCTACAGGAGAGCTGAAGCCGGTCACCCTGGCAACGCGATCCGTGATTCCTTAAGGCGGCAGCGGGAGCCCTCTGCTGGTCATAACACGTTACTGCAACCAAAATCATAAACCGTGAACAACCCCTTGAACATCCATCCATCCATCCATCCATCCGTCCATTTTCTTTACACGCTTGTCCCTCAGTGGGGTCGGGAGGGTTGCTGGTGCCTCTCCAGCTATCGTTCCGGGACAGAGGCGGGGTACATCCTGGACAGGTCGCCAGTCTGTCGCATTTATGTAGTCAAAACGTGCCCAAATATTTTATTTTTTCCAAATGGAAAATAGATTATACCCTGCGACAGACTGGCGACCTGTCCAGGGTGAACCCAGCCTCTCGCCCGGGACGTTAGCTGGAGAGGCACAAGCACCTCCCAACACCAACAGGGACAAGGGTGTTTAGAAAATGGATGAATGGATGGATGGAAAATAGATTAGACTATTGATATTAATATTGAACATTGTAGAACATTGTATTCAGTCTGATACATTGATTTGCATGTATTATCATTAATTTATGTTCATACACTTTAAAATTCAACAGAGGGGATGCTGTGGTGGCACAGGGGTAAAGCACAACTCATGCATGGAGGCCTAAGTTCTTGACGTGGTCGTGACAGGTTCAAGTCCCGGCCTGCAGACTCTTGCCTTCCTACACTTTCCTGTCTGATCACTCAAATAAAGGTCACTAGAGCAAATAAAATGTTAAAAGAAAATGTAACATGTAAAATTGCTTACAGTTCTCTAACTTATTTCACTATACTTTGCGACACATGTTAGCACACTCCTTGACACTAATGATTATTGTGATCTTTAAAATACTGAACTATCATATCAAGAAATCATTAATGATAAGATATGTACATATACAAGAAGCACGCCCTGACATGTTACTTATCAAAATATGGCAATTCATTTGTCGTAATAAGTAGTGTCTTGGTATAAATGCAACATTAGGATGGATGTATATAACATGTTGCTTCCTTGGAGATGCCTGAAAATATTGTTTATGAACTTCATATAAAGCAATAATCCAGTCAACTTGCATTAAACCTAGCATTATGTCAGGGTCATCTTCATGTAGGCTCATCTGGTGTCTTGGAACAATGCTTATTTTTAATTATATTTAATGTTTAGAAAGAAGATTGTTTAGAGGCATATAACTACTACAAAAGAGAAGCCTGATGTTTCTAAACAAACATTCCTCAAACTATAGCAGGTCTTTCTCCAAGAAAAGATCTGTTTGGAGATTTTTGCTTGGGTTGCATCCTATTCTTTAGGATGCTGGAAAATGCTGACCTCTGAGGAACACAGTCTGACATCTGATTAGTGCCATGTCACTGGTTTCCAGTTATGCTAAAGGGGAGATTAACACAGGGACATGTCTCAGGTGCTAAATGAGCTTCCCTCCAGTCAACTGCTCACATTTAGCTTTCCATTGTGTTTCTGCATGGACTCCTTTAAAGCACTTTCACATTAATTATTTTGAGACAACTGCAATACAGATTCGTTAGCTGGAGATAGGCACCAGCACCCCTCCCGACCCCACTGAGGGACAAGGGTGTTCAGAAAATGGATGGATGGATGGATGCAATACAGATTGTACAATAGTACATGGCTCCTCTCCATGCACATCTCCAGTTTGAAAAATGGGTAAACACAACCTTGTGAATATTATATATGTTCCAGATACTTTTCCCACGACATAGTTTAAGAAACATCCTCCACAAATGCAACATAAAACCTCTCAGCCACTTATGTTAAGAGACCCAAATTGTAAGTCAATCTTTCAATTGTATCTTCTACAATCGTAAAAAGAAACAAAAGAAACCAGTGCAAGTGATCAAGACTCCCCAAACTTCCCAGGTTTCCAGTGACAACCTGAAGCTGTAACTACCATCTGAGGCTGAAATAGCGCCATCTGCAGGTTGGACAGACACAGGTCTTCAACTCCTGATTTGTTCTCTCCTGGGAAAATAAAAACTCCCAATGTTCAGTGATGTGCAGACCATTTTTGGACATGCATGAAGTGGATCACTCTAGAAACTACTTTAATATTTTCATAAGTTATTCTGATTGTGTGATTTTTTTTATGTCTACTTGATCTGTTAAGATTTTGGGTTTGGTTAAAACAACATTTGTAAAAAATGATGGCTTAACAGACATGAAGCTTCTTTTTCTTTGTGAAATGTCTCCTTATACATGGTCTTAGGAGCTCTTCAATGAAATGATTATGTAAAGTAGCATCTAGACATCTTCTTTCAATTTTGAACATTTAAAATAGCAGTAGGACACAGTGTTTTGAGTTAATTTAATGTAAAATTACAAGTAATTTCATAATAACTCATAGGCAACAAGTTTTGTCTTCATTGCTTTTCCGTGAATCATCTATTAGTTTTTGCTTTTCAAAGCTTCAGTGGCTGAGTGTAGGATGTCCACAAGGGAATACCCTTAACCTGGAATTTCAATAAGCAGGTATTCTGTCCTTCTACAGCGTCTCTGAATCCATGACTCTGATCCACAGAGTCCAGACCACATTCACTGAGCCGCTGCTGGCTGGAGTTTATATTTATTACACTGGATGTTCTGCAGAGTTCTGTAAACTCATACAAAACAAGTTACTTTCATTCAAGTTGGGTCTGACTTTTAGTTAATAAAAAAGTCTATAGACTTTTTTGTTTCATGTCTAAATTGCAAATAAATCTGTTCTCAGAGACCTGTTCTAGTTATGTTCTGTTGTTGTTCTGTTATAATTTATTCCAGGAAGTTAGAAATTATTGGTAAACATATTTCTATCATATTTTTGTTTGAACACATTTAGTTGCATCTTGACACATATGAAGCTATGTTGAATATCTGTGGACTTATGACCTCTTGTGTTGCGCTGTAAATTTTGTCTTAGGATGAAACTCACAAGAAAGTTTTTCAGTTATTAATTTCTTTGGTGGTCTGTAAAGATCAAACATCTTACATGTATATTTTGTCATTCTAACGGTATGAGGAGAAAATAAATGCTGTTTGAGAAGATTCAAGTTGTTCTTAACTCCAACACATTTAGTTAAAATTTAATGTGTCAGTTTCAGCTTTTTATGTCCATATTCTCATTTAACTAGAATACAGATGATAAAAACATTTGAAATCATGTTACTCAGACTCTCTTATTAAGATGATAAAATCTTTAAACTTGTCACACATTCAACTTAGAGTTATGAAACTGTTCAAGCCTCACAGAAAAGAAAATGTATAGCTGTGTTGAAAACTGTTTGAAATTCGCATGAATAATATTGTTGATTTCTAAATCAGTTCATCCCAACAAAATAATTTAAAAAAGACTTTCTAATTTCGCTGAAAGCCCTTTTTACTTTCTCTTAAAAAATGACACCACTATTCCAGTAATACAAAATACTCTTAAAATGCATTAAAAACAAAAATAATTTTATCCTTTGACTATAAGCATCCCCACCTTTTTTTTTATATCTATGTTCCTTTTACATTAAATTATTGATTGACAAATTAGGAACAGAATACTTTAATAAAGAAATTAAATGTGAACGTACCCTGGTTAGATGTAAAATGGTATCCATCATATAAATAAAACAAAAACACCAAATACCAGTCATCAAACATTGCATTTACAAACACTGCATTCCAGCTTAACATATGCAAAAATATATACTTAAGTTAAAGAAACAATATAAATATATCTAATGCTGACATTTCTGTAAATTTTGTTTGAAGGCAAGATGAGAAAAGGATTGCCTCATATATTTACAAGAAATGCCTCAAAAGAAGAGAAACTGTCTGGTGAAATGTTTTTCTGAGTGGAAGTATCCAGTCTCCTCTGGCAGTTCTAACAAGTTTGGTCTTATCAATGTGACCATACTCAGTATGGAAGTACGAGTGAGAGTCACACCTGTGCTACCCGTCGTTCAATATGATCTGTGAATACTGGAGTCGAATCCTAATTTTCCACTCAATAACAATTTGAAGATTTAGCAACTTAGTCAACTTTATTTGTGTACCACATTTCAGCAACAAGCAGTTCAAAATGGTTTCACAAACTAAGACAGCTGCAAACTGCAGGGTTGTTGCCAAATACAGTAAAAAAAAAAAGAAGAAGAAAAAAAGAGATTTTCTTCAGAATATCCACTAGATTCAAACACAGCAACTGTTACTATCTGAGGGGAACAGGAAGGTGACACTCATCCGTCTACCTCCGTCTTATTGCAGTCACCCAGACAGGTTCACTCATTACTGTCAGGTTCAGTGCAGATAGACTGACTGAGAGGTGGAGGGGAGAGAAATAAGAGGTTTTGTAGCAGTTGCATACAAGGATATTAGGAGAACAGGAAGTCAGTGAATTTGGAATCAATGTCAAATCTTGAACATTAAATTGTTTCCTGAAAAATCTGTCGGTTTGGCAGTCAGGGAAGTGTCCTAGGCAGGACAGTTTATATTTATGTCAATATTTGACCTTCATTCTGAGTCACTTATTTTATATTCCAGCTTTTTGTCCTACTTGAGCTTTTATCTTGGTGTGACACTTAAGGATGAAAACCTTCTGGATACACACCTGCTCAGCTGTCTTAAGGACAATAATATTTAAGCATTGATATGTTTAAATATTTTGAATATGTTGTACTAAATTAAAACTCACTTAAGTGTCTGATGCATATTAAAAATATTAATTAATACTTTTTGTTGTTTGCTTACACCACTACGCATCAGCTAAGATGTGATGCAAAGTGTGCCGTTTATATGTTTTTGTGATTATCTTTCAAAAACAACGTACACCATCTGTCAGTTTTAAGTTTTTAGCACAAAAAGACTTCAGATAATCAAAAGGGGTAAAAGCTTTACTAACATATAGTAAGTCTTTAAACTTTAAGTTTCTGCTTTAATTTGAGCATAAGAGACTATCCTTCCTCTGAAACCAAACTATAAGGAGAGAGATCTAATTTGTTACTTAAGTTCTCACCCCTTTGTTGTAATTTATATGTTAAATACATTGTCCCTCTCATTCTAGAGGATCTTTGTCACTCTTACATATTCATGTGCTTCTGCTCCTCCCCAGATCTTTGACCTCAAAGTGTGAGAACTGCGTAGTAAAGGTCAGGTTTGCCTTATTCTCATTTCCTTGTTCGCCAGGCTGACAGCACAAACCTGCTGCCTTTCAGAGCCAACGCTACGTTCTGTTTCACAGAAAGTGGAACTGTGACAGAAAATGTCACAGTGAAGGCGTCGGCTTGAACAATTAAAATTCTGCTGGACTTGCTGAAGTATCCAGTAAGTATTCCCAGTGAAGACAGCTACGGTATGAAGTATTACAACCTTTTTAAAATTCTGAACCTTGAGGCATCAAATTGAGCTAAAATAATAATCTTCTTCCTGAAAAACAAGAAAACAACAGAACTAAATTCAGTTTATTCTTGTCTCATTTCCTTGTTTCACAGAAACACCTTAACTCACTCTGCCAGTTAACCATGCCACTCCTACATATTTCTCCTTTTCCACCGTCAGAGCAGATGGGAAGTTCATATATCAAAATTGAAAGTATTTGAGGGTTACAGTTAAGAGGAAAATGGCGCAGCAAGAAAATCAACCTGACCGACTAAAATTCTGCTGTTCGATCTGTCTGGATTTACTGAGGGTTCCTGTGACGATTCCCTGTGGACACAGCTACTGTATGAACTGCATTAAAACCCACTGGGATGGAGAGGATCAGAAAGGAATCCACAGCTGCAGTCAGTGCAGGAAAACCTTCGTTCCATGGCCTGTGCTGGAGAAAAACATCATGTTAGCTGATTTAATAGAAGAGCTGAAGAAGACTGGACTCCAAGCTGCTGCTGCTGATCACCGCTATGCTGGACCTGAAGATGTGGCCTGTGATTTCTGCACTGGAAGAAAACTGAAAGCCATCAAGTCCTGTTTATTCTGTCTGGCCTCTTTCTGTGAGAAACACCTTCAGCCTCATCATGATTCAGCTGCATTTAAGAAACACAAGCTGGTGGAGCCGTCCAAGAACCTCCAGGAGAACATCTGCTCTAAGCATGATGAGGTGATGAAGATGTTCTGCCGCACTGATCAGAAGTGTATCTGCTATCTCTGCTCTGTGGATGAACATAAAGGCCATGAAACAGTGTCAGCTGCAGCAGAAAGGACTGAGAGGCAGAGAGAGCTGGAGGAGAGACGAGGAAACATCCAGCAGAGAATCCAGGACAGAGAGAAAGATGTGAAGCTGCTTCAGCAGGAGGTGGAGGCCATCAATCTCTCTGCTGATAAAGCAGTGGAGGACAGTGAGAAGATCATCACTAAGCTGATCCGTCTCCTCCGGAAAAGAAGCTCTGATGTGAAGCAGCAGATCAGATCCCAGCAGGAAACTGAAGTGAGTCGAGTCAAAGATGTT
>NW_006800454.1:7618-18090 GCF_000485575.1 Poecilia formosa | reverse complement strand
TGTGTTTCTGCATGGACTCCTTTAAAGAACTTTCACATTAATTATTTTGAGACAACTGCAATACAGATTGTACAATAGTACATGGCTCCTCTCCATGCACATCTCCAGTTTGAAAAATGGGTAAACACAACCTTGTGAATATTATATATGTTCCAGATACTTTTCCCACGACATAGTTTAAGAAACATCCTCCACAAATGCAACATAAAACCTCTCAGCCACTTATGTTAAGAGACCCAAATTGTAAGTCAATCTTTCAACTGTATCTTCTACAATCGTAAAAAGAAACAAAAGAAACCAGTGCAAGTGATCAAGACTCCCCAAACTTCCCAGGTTTCCAGTGACAACCTGAAGCTGTAACTACCATCTGAGGCTGAAATAGCGCCATCTACAGGTTGGACAGACACAGGTCTTCAACTCCTGATTTGTTCTCTCCTGGGAAAATAAAAACTCCCAATGTTCAGTGATGTGCAGACCATTTTTGGACATGCATGAAGTGGATCACTCTAGAAACTACTTTAATATTTTCATAAGTTATTCTGATTGTGTGATTTTTTTTATGTCTACTTGATCTGTTAAGATTTTGGGTTTGGTTAAAACAACATTTGTAAAAAATGATGGCTTAACAGACATGAAGCTTCTTTTTCTTTGTGAAATGTCTCCTTATACATGGTCTTAGGAGCTCTTCAATGAAATGATTATGTAAAGTAGCATCTAGACATCTTCTTTCAATTTTGAACTTTTAAAATAGCAGTAGGACCCAGTGTTTTGAGTTAATTTAATGTAAAATTACAAGTAATTTCATAATAACTCATAGGCAACAAGTTTTGTCTTCATTGCTTTTCCGTGAATCATCTATTAGTTTTTGCTTTTCAAAGCTTCAGTGGCTGAGTGTAGGATGTCCACAAGGGAATACCCTTACCCTGGAATTTTCAGCATGTGGAAGAGCACAACATGCCACTTTTAAAAACTGCGGTTTCAAACTTTCTGATGACCTAATGAAGTTTTTTAATCATTGTAGCATCCATCCATTTCTGTCCACCCTTGTCCCTAACGGGGTCGAGAGGTGCTGATGCCCATCTGCAGTGAAGATTTCGGGCGAGAGGCGAGGTCACCTGGACAGGTCGTCAGTCAGTCGCAGGGCAACACAGAGACAGACAGAGACAAATCCACACACTCACACCTAGGGACAATTTGGAGAGGCCAATTAACCTGAGAGTCATGTTTTTGACTGTGGAAGGAAGCCAGAGTACCTGGAGAGAACTGAGGTTCTCACCCTCTCTCCAAGGGACAGCCCAGACACCCTGTGAAGAAAACTGATTTCGACTGCTTGTATGTGCAATCTCTCATTCTTTCGGTCACTACCTAGAGCTTTTGACCATAGATGAAAATAGGACTCGACCGGTAAAACGAGAGAGGTGGAGCTGTGTACTTTTTATGTTCCAGCAGGTCTTTCTAGTCAGTCAAGCTGTTTGTTTTTCCAGTGCCGCATCCTCAGGGTGCAGATGCCAGCTGTTGAAAGCTTCTTTCTATTACAGCCACATTAAACTTAATAAGAAAGAAAAGGCTCTAAATGTTCTTCCAAGTATAATTGGAAGCACAGTTTCTGTTTCATTCCTCTTATGCATGCAAGGCAATGAGCAACTCTTTGAACCTTTTGGAAAAACCATTTGACGTATTTTTAAATTTGGACTGTTGTATCTCAGGGATACCTAATGAAAATTTCTGAGTTTCATTAGGTAATTTCCTGATTTTAAAGGTCACCTGATTTAATATCAGGTGAGCCTGAGATTATATAATAGTTTGAATTGTTTCCATGTGAAAAATATTGTTTAGAGGATTGAACAATCATTAGAAAAAAAAATGCTGTTTGATTAACATAAAATCCTTGGAAAATTAGTTTTATTCAACTGTACTTGTGTTTATATTTAAAATACATGAACAATTTAGAATTTTTTCAAAATAATAATATGACATTCTCTGATAAAGACTGATTTCTTTTGATGCACTAAACCTGTATACATAACTTATGACTACTGTGGGATTTGAAAAGAAAAAATCTGACCCAACTTAATTTTTTTCTGCCTGTTATTCTAACAATGTTGTGTATGTATCAATTGTGTGACATTGTACTGTATTTTTTGTAGCTATGAGACTTACTGTGGCAAAAACATAAAATTTTCTATCTGTCCTAGGCATACAACTTCGTAAAATATATTGAAGCTCCATCGTTTCCTCTAAAGTCACTCCATTTCCTGGAATCCAAGCTTGATATTCTTCCCTCGTCTGCCTGGTTTGATTATAGCAGTCACACCTTAATAAATTAGAGATGAGAGGTTAGTAAATAAGAGATGGGAGTATTTAACGTGGTGAAAGTCTATTGGTTGCATTGTTTTTGCATAAGCAAAGAACTTATAAATCAAAACTCAGGTGGCTGAGACACACACAGTTACTGTTTCTGAAACAAGCTGATGGAGCCGTCCAGGAACCTCCAGGAGAACATCTGCTCTAAGCATGATAAGCTGCTGGAGGTCTTCTGCCGCACTGATCAGAAGTGTATCTGCTATCTCTGCACTATGGATGAACATAAAGGCCATGAAACAGTGTCAGCTGCAGCAGAAAGGACTGAGAGGCAGAGAGAGCTGGAGGAGAGACGAGGAAACATCCAGCAGNTTTGTCTTCATTGCTTTTCCGTGAATCATCTATTAGTTTTTGCTTTTCAAAGCTTCAGTGGCTGAGTGTAGGATGTCCACAAGGGAATACCCTTAACCTGGAATTTCAATAAGCAGGTATTCTGTCCTTCTACAGCGTCTCTGAATCCATGACTCTGATCCACAGAGTCCAGACCACATTCACTGAGCCGCTGCTGGCTGGAGTTTATATTTATTACACTGGATGTTCTGCAGAGTTCTGTAAACTCATACAAAACAAGTTACTTTCATTCAAGTTGGGTCTGACTTTTAGTTAATAAAAAAGTCTATAGACTTTTTTGTTTCATGTCTAAATTGCAAATAAATCTGTTCTCAGAGACCTGTTCTAGTTATGTTCTGTTGTTGTTCTGTTATAATTTATTCCAGGAAGTTAGAAATTATTGGTAAACATATTTCTATCATATTTTTGTTTGAACACATTTAGTTGCATCTTGACACATATGAAGCTATGTTGAATATCTGTGGACTTATGACCTCTTGTGTTGCGCTGTAAATTTTGTCTTAGGATGAAACTCACAAGAAAGTTTTTCAGTTATTAATTTCTTTGGTGGTCTGTAAAGATCAAACATCTTACATGTATATTTTGTCATTCTAACGGTATGAGGAGAAAATAAATGCTGTTTGAGAAGATTCAAGTTGTTCTTAACTCCAACACATTTAGTTAAAATTTAATGTGTCAGTTTCAGCTTTTTATGTCCATATTCTCATTTAACTAGAATACAGATGATAAAAACATTTGAAATCATGTTACTCAGACTCTCTTATTAAGATGATAAAATCTTTAAACTTGTCACACATTCAACTTAGAGTTATGAAACTGTTCAAGCCTCACAGAAAAGAAAATGTATAGCTGTGTTGAAAACTGTTTGAAATTCGCATGAATAATATTGTTGATTTCTAAATCAGTTCATCCCAACAAAATAATTTAAAAAAGACTTTCTAATTTCGCTGAAAGCCCTTTTTACTTTCTCTTAAAAAATGACACCACTATTCCAGTAATACAAAATACTCTTAAAATGCATTAAAAACAAAAATAATTTTATCCTTTGACTATAAGCATCCCCACCTTTTTTTTTATATCTATGTTCCTTTTACATTAAATTATTGATTGACAAATTAGGAACAGAATACTTTAATAAAGAAATTAAATGTGAACGTACCCTGGTTAGATGTAAAATGGTATCCATCATATAAATAAAACAAAAACACCAAATACCAGTCATCAAACATTGCATTTACAAACACTGCATTCCAGCTTAACATATGCAAAAATATATACTTAAGTTAAAGAAACAATATAAATATATCTAATGCTGACATTTCTGTAAATTTTGTTTGAAGGCAAGATGAGAAAAGGATTGCCTCATATATTTACAAGAAATGCCTCAAAAGAAGAGAAACTGTCTGGTGAAATGTTTTTCTGAGTGGAAGTATCCAGTCTCCTCTGGCAGTTCTAACAAGTTTGGTCTTATCAATGTGACCATACTCAGTATGGAAGTACGAGTGAGAGTCACACCTGTGCTACCCGTCGTTCAATATGATCTGTGAATACTGGAGTCGAATCCTAATTTTCCACTCAATAACAATTTGAAGATTTAGCAACTTAGTCAACTTTATTTGTGTACCACATTTCAGCAACAAGCAGTTCAAAATGGTTTCACAAACTAAGACAGCTGCAAACTGCAGGGTTGTTGCCAAATACAGTAAAAAAAAAAAGAAGAAGAAAAAAAGAGATTTTCTTCAGAATATCCACTAGATTCAAACACAGCAACTGTTACTATCTGAGGGGAACAGGAAGGTGACACTCATCCGTCTACCTCCGTCTTATTGCAGTCACCCAGACAGGTTCACTCATTACTGTCAGGTTCAGTGCAGATAGACTGACTGAGAGGTGGAGGGGAGAGAAATAAGAGGTTTTGTAGCAGTTGCATACAAGGATATTAGGAGAACAGGAAGTCAGTGAATTTGGAATCAATGTCAAATCTTGAACATTAAATTGTTTCCTGAAAAATCTGTCGGTTTGGCAGTCAGGGAAGTGTCCTAGGCAGGACAGTTTATATTTATGTCAATATTTGACCTTCATTCTGAGTCACTTATTTTATATTCCAGCTTTTTGTCCTACTTGAGCTTTTATCTTGGTGTGACACTTAAGGATGAAAACCTTCTGGATACACACCTGCTCAGCTGTCTTAAGAAGNCAGAACCAGAACCAAAGAGCAGAGATGGATTCTTGAGATATTCATGTGAAATCACTCTGGATCCAAACACAGTTCACCGAGAATTGGTGGTTTCAGAGGAAAATAGAAAGGTGACACGTATGAATGAAAATCAGCCGTATGATCAGAATTCAGAAAGATTCACTGTATGGACTCAGGTCCTGAGTAGAGAGAGTCTACCTGAGCGTTGTTACTGGGAGGTCGAGTGGAGAGGGAACGAAATTGAAGTAGCAGTCGCATACAGAAGTATCCAGAGAGGCAGCGGAGATGAATGTTGGTTTGGACATAATGATAAATCTTGGTCATTACGTTGTTACAAAGGCAATTATAGAATTTGGCACAACAACAAGTCAACCTTGGTCTCAGGTCCAGTTTCCTCCAGAGTCGGAGTGTACCTGGATCAAAGAGCAGGTGTTCTGTCCTTCTACAGCGTCTCTGGAGAAGGACATACACTTCCTTCTTTCCTCCACAGAGTCTACGCCACATTCACAGAGCCGCTGCATGCTGGGGTTAGGCTTGTCTTCTTTGAAGACACGGCAGAGTTTTGTAAATTTACATCTTAAATTGAATTGCTATATTTTTGTAACGACTATTGATCGTTAAAAGAAAACTCCTGTCTTAACTTTTTCTTAACTACGATTCTTTGAGTGTGTTTATGTGATTGTGCATTATAAATGTCCTGTGATGCTGATTTTTTATGACCACAGACGTCAGAACATAGCTGACATCTTGGTCCAGTTTTCAGTCTTTGTTTTCACACCAACACGCAGAAACAGACAGAAAACACACAGAATAAGTTAGCCTTTTAATTATAATAACTATGAGGCTAGAAATACTGTACAGTTGGAGTAGATTCTGGTTCCTGGTTGCATCAAAGGTGGAGGTGTCTATGTTTTATATACTGCTGCAGGTTTTTCCAGTCCAGTGAGTCAAGGCTTTTATTTGGTGGCAAATATGTGAGGTATACTTCACAACTGAAAATGTGTCTGGAGGAACAATTACCGCATTTTCTATTCATTATTTCCTTAACCTTCTAGATTTATTCTTAAAATGCAATGAAACAATACTGATAACAGTCCAGGGTCTGTATTCACAAAGATTCTCACAGTCCTGTCCAAGTTATCCTATTATAACTGAAAAATTCCTGCTAAAGAGTCTCAGCTAAAGAGTGATTCAGTCAGCTGCTGAGAGCATCTCTAAATGAGGAGATTGATTTTATTTTTCCTGGCAAAATATTAGAAGCTACTTTTGATCTTAGATTCTTTGGGAATTTGGGTCCTGGTGTTTAAGCTGTTCTATCTCAATCACACCTGACTTCACTGGTTACATCAGGTGTGATTGAGACCCAATACGTTCTGCAATTGAGTTTCAATGTTTGGAATTAATTCTTTAAAAAAGTAACTCTTTAAAGAAGTTCAGACGAAATCTGAACTTCTCTAAGTTCAGATTTGTAAAACATTTTAATTACTTAAACTGTTCTTGTGGAATATGTCTGTTGTAAATGTGTGAACACTTTTGAATTTTGTCAAATATAATTTCAGAGGGGGTTAAATGAATATATGTGGAAATGTAAATAAAAGAATAATACCTGACACAGATTATATTTATTTTTTATATTTCTATTCATTACTTTAAAAAGCTGGTCTGCACCATATTTAAGCTATATAATGATCCTTGTTTGTGCATCATTTTCATGTAGACAGAAGGCGGAGTTGTTAGACTTTTCACCATGGGTAAATACAACTTATCTATATTCTCCCACTAGCTCAGGTCATAAAAAGAAATAAGATTAACTACCATAACTACACAGATGATAAACAGCTCTACATTACATTGTCACCAGGTGACTCTGAACCCATCCAATCACTGAACAGATGTATATGTGGATGTGGCATAACTTCCTTCAGCTGAACAGAAACAAAACTGAAGTCATTATCTTTGGACCTAAAGAGGAGCGAACTAGAGTCAGCACAAAGCTTCAGGTATTACAGCTGGAAACTAGCAATAAGGCCCTAAATCTGGTTGTGATGATGGACTCTGACCTGAACCTGCAGAGCCTCATAAAGACAACTAAAGTTACAGTTAGATAAGTTGGCCTCCATCACCTGAAGAACATCTCCAGGATTGGAGGACTAATTTCTCAGTGAGTTCTAGAGAAACTCATCCATACTTATATCTTTAGTCACATTAGCTGGGTTGGGGGAAAGGAGCAATGGCTTACAGTAGATGGGTATTTAATATAAACTGTAAACTCTAATTTTGTATTTAAAGAAATAGACTGCAACTTGTTATGGATTCTGTGTCTATCATCTACCTCTTTTATCTACTTACACACACACTGCTGCTTACATAACAATATGACATAAGACTGGCAACAGTCACACATAAACACAATGAAACTGATTACACTACACTTTACTTTTACACTCACTTTTAATGACAACTGCATGGTCAAAATTTCTGATGACTTAATCAAACTTTTTAAAGCATATAATCTGTGCTGTTATTAAAAATTGGTCATTACACCAAGTTTTTCAACACTCTTTGGTGGCCTCTGGTGGCCAAAGGTATGAAGAGCTGCTTGAATGTGCAATTCTTGGTGATTGTCCATTTCACTGAAATGACAATTTTTGCTTAATTATCATGTGATTATTCTGCTGTATATTGCTCTGTAGTCATGATGCATTGAACAAAATTAAAATTAATTTAAATTAATTAAAATTTGAATGCAATTACAAACATAAGTGTATTGTGAGACAATTTATGATCATTTCCTGAGTTAAATAAAAAAATTACCTCTTTACAGTGAGAACATATTCTCACTGTTTTTCATATGTTCAGTTGAACCAGCTTATGACATTTGCCGTAACTTGCCAACCTGATTACAACTTCTGCATTTTACATTAATTACTTTTCTTTTTGTGTATCATATGGTGTTTTAATGAATGCTGATGATATCATTATTTTTATCATAGTAAAAACACCGCACTCTAGTGCTTTTTATTTCCTGTTGCATTTTACGTATCTATAGTTTGCATGTGTGCTGCTATCGTGTCTTTAGAGAGCTTTTTTTATCCTAAGGGTTAACCTGCTTTTTGTTTAAATATTGTAAGGAAAATATTCATAAATCAGTTTCAGTCTATTCAAATGAATCTGATTCAGCACTTCTCAGAATGTTGCACAAGTTGCTTTACAGAAAGTAAAAGCAGAAAGACACATTGAACCACTAAAGACACAAACACTGTAATCAGATTATTAAGTGAACACATCTTTTAGAAATACGTGCTGGGAGTCAGGAAGTGCTTAACCCTTGTGTTGTCTTGCGGGTCAAAAGTGACACATTACCTTTTTAGCTGTTTTACCATGTTTAGCTGTTGAAAAAGTACCCTAAACTATCTTTTTAAAGCTTGAAATTTTATAACTTTTCCTAAATTGACTCCGTCATTAGAAAAAGTGATACTTATTTTTGTATATATTTCCATGTGGGCTGTACAGCACTAGGATACAAGGATTGTCTTATGGGTCATTTTGGACCCGTGAATTATAAAACCATTTTAACACCAGAAAAAGGGTTCAAGATGTTCTTGAATATCTTGTGTTCAACATTTTCAATATCTTGAATTGAACATTTTATGTTCAACGTGGTTCAATGTGGGGTTGAACCACATAGGATGATCTTTGTCTTATGTTGAAGATGTTCAGAGCATCTTCACAAGATGAACATCTTCATCTCATGAGAATGTTCTTCATCTTGTGTTGAGGATGTTCAGCATAAGAACATCTTCACAAGATGAACATCGTCTCGTGAAGATGTTCTTCATCTTCAATAGCTTGAGATGTTCAACATTAAAAAAAAGTATATTTCTTCAGGATATAATTTTTCAGGATGTTCAATATCTTATATTATTCAGATACATCTTATGTCAACATTGACATAAGAGCTGATGTCAAACTGTTCAGAAAATCAAGTTTTGTTTTGTTGTGTTACGAGAGGTATTTTTATAGTCCACCTCTTAAAAAATATAAAAGTATGAACTGTTGACAAAAAAGTTCTAAATTGTTGACTTTGTGTCCTTTTCAGAATAATTAATTCAGAAGTAATTACTTCACATTTATATAATTACAATAATAAACCTTTACTGTGTAAAAAAATAAATAAAAAAGACTTATGACATTTGGTTTGTGGTAAAAAAAAGAAAGTGTAATACTGTTGATCGTCTTTTTGTATTGTATAACAAAAAATATGACAAAAAATGAATTTAATTCAGCTGAATTGATAAATAACAGATTGCTCCATCATGCAAAATAGGTTTTGGATTTTAGATTTTGTCCTGCCTCATCGTTTATTTTTGTATTACACTTCAAGATCATCACTGGCCTCCATTTACCCCTGTTGAAAACCCTCTGGATACACACCTGCTCAGCTGTCTTAAGAAGGCATTTATTACAAATAATATTCAAACCTTGATACCTGTAAATATTTTGAATATGTTGTACTAAATTAAAACTCAATTAAGTGTTAAACATAACAGGTCTGATGCATATTAATAAATATTATTAATTCAAACTTTTTGTTCTTTGCTTCCACCTCTGTGCTATAATCTACTCAGCTTGAATGCGATGCAAAGTGTGCTATTTATATGTTTTTGATTATCTTTCAAAAACAACTTACACCATCTGTCAGTTTTAAGTTTTTAGCACAAAAAGACTTCAGATAATCAAAAGGGGTAAAAGCTTTACTAACATATAGTAAGTCTTTAAACTTTAAGTTTCTGCTTTAATTTGAGCATAAGAGACTATCCTTCCTCTGAAACCAAACTATAAGGAGAGAGATCTAATTTGTTACTTAAGTTCTCACCCCTTTGTTGTAATTTATATGTTAAATACATTGTCCCTCTCATTCTAGAGGATCTTTGTCACTCTTACATATTCATGTGCTTCTGCTCCTCCCCAGATCTTTGACCTCAAAGTGTGAGAACTGCGTAGTAAAGGTCAGGTTTGCCTTATTCTCATTTCCTTGTTCGCCAGGCTGACAGCACAAACCTGCTGCCTTTCAGAGCCAACGCTACGTTCTGTTTCACAGAAAGTGGAACTGTGACAGAAAATGTCACAGTGAGGGCGTCGGCTTGAGCAATTAAAATTCTGCTGGATTTGCTGAAGTATCCAGTAAGTATTCCCAGTGAAGACAGCTACGGTATGAAGTATTACAACCTTTTTAAAATTCTGAACCTTGAGGCATCAAGTTGAGCTAAAATAATAATCTTCTTCCTGAAAAACAAGAAAACAACAGAACTAAATTCAATTTATTCTTGTCTCATTTCCTTGTTTCACAGAAACACCTTAACTCACTCTGCCAGTTAACCATGCCACTCCTACATATTTCTCCTTTTCCACCGTCAGAGCAGATGGGAAGTTCATATATCAAAATTGAAAGTATTTGAGGGTTACAGTTAAGAGGAAAATGGCGCAGCAAGAAAATCAACCTGACCGACTAAAATTCTGCTGTTCGATCTGTCTGGATTTACTGAGGGACCCTGTGACGATG
>NW_006800454.1:2347-6567 GCF_000485575.1 Poecilia formosa | reverse complement strand
CAGAACCAGAACCAAAGAGCAGAGCTGGATTCTTAAAGTATGCATGTGAAATCACTCTGGATCCAAACACAGCACAAACACAGCTGGCACTATCAGAGGGGAACAGGAAGGTGACATGGATGAAGCAACCATTTAGTCATCCAGACAGATTCACTCATTACTTTCAGGTTCTGAGCAGAGAGAGTCTGACTGGACGTTGTTACTGGGAGGTGGAGTGGAGTGGAGGACCAACTTTCATAGGAGTTGCATACAAGAATATCTGCAGAGTAGGAAGTGGGAAAAAATGTGGATTTGGGTATACTGACAAATCTTGGGCATTAAATTGTTCCCAAGATGGTTATAAATTTGGTCACAACAATGACTGGACCTCTGTCTCAGGTCCAGTTTCCTCCAGAGTCGGAGTGTACCTGGACCACAGAGCAGGTATTCTGTCCTTCTACAGCGTCTCTGAATCCATGACTCTGATCCACAGAGTCCAGACCAGATTCACTCAGCCGCTGCTGGCTGGGGTTTATATTTACATCACTGGAGATTCTGCTGAAATATGTAAACTCAAAACAAGTAATGCTTAGGTTCAGTTTCTAACTTTTAGTTCAACTATTTACACTTTATTTCAGGTCTACAACTATATCAGTTCATCACACAAAAAAGTTCTAGTTTGATTTGTTTGGTTTATTTCAGTCACTGAACTCTGAAGTGCAATTTATTCCAGAAAGTGAAAAAATGTGGGAGATATTTTACTCATGTTTCCCTTTGAACACAGTTTGTTGCATCATGACATGAAACAGAGTTATTGTGATTTGTGTTATGTTCTAGATATCTTCAGTATAAACTTCTAAAAGTTATATTGCTCAATGTTGAACTGTTTGCTAGCTGTAAAAATCAAATCTTTTAAATGTATTTTGTCATTCCAAAGGTAAGAGAAAATAGATGCTGTTTCAAGATTTAAGTTTTTCTACAGCTTCAGCTCTGAAACATTTAGTTAAAATGTAAACGTCTCAATTTCAACCTTTTGTCCACATTTTCATTTTACTGAAACAAACACTTGAAATCAGTTTGTTCATGTGATTCAGACCCTTTAAGATGGCAAATAGCTTCAAACTTGTCAGCCAGCCTAGAGCTGTAAAACTGCATGAAGCTCAAAGAAAAAGATACAGCTGTGTTGAAAGCTGTTTAAGGTTCACATACTGATTTCTCCCTAAATCAGTTCAACAAAAGATCAAGGCTAATTTTACTGAAGGGCCTCTAAAAATCTACACTGTAATTTCGATAAATATTCTCAGACTGGAATAAAAATGTCAGCATAGCCTCTACTAGTTCCCTGCAATCTCATCTTTACTGGCTACCTCCAGTGTTATATAAAAAAGGCAGTGCCTAAATTTGATACCAGAACCACACATTTAAAGAAATGCATGAGTACATGCGACATTCAACTCCACAAAGAGCAAATAGTTTGACAAATTTCTCATTAAACTGCATGGAAGTTGACCCTCTAACCTGGAGTTTAATCAACTTGGGATATAAGCCAAAGAGAATGGAAAAAATAAATAAAATAAATTAAGGTGGAAGTCAAGAAATGCTTTTGAAAGGAAACACTGGACATGCATATTTAAAGTTATTGCAAAGTGACAAATATGGAAAAGTGAAAATCAAAACATGTGATAGTGTAACATAGTTAAAATGGTTCAGGTTAAATCCTGCTAAAATGCACCATCTGCTAGAAAAAAGTTGTATTGCATTCACGCTAGAAAGAGTGGGGTATTATGGGTAATCCTCAGGGCCATGAGGATCACCGACGAGGTAACGTGTCTCTGCCATGTGATAAAGAAATATTATTTATGCATTTTGTGAAGTGTGTTTGTGGTTTTTGTTTTTGCATATTGTTGTAATATGTTTGGTCTGGGCCACGCTAGTTCTGTTATTATGTCGTTTTTGTCGTTTTTGAGAATGTTTAGTTCATGAGAAAGTGCAGTGGGAATTTCCCACGTGGTAACATTTTGGCTCCTCCTTGCAGGAGCTTGCTTTATCCCAGAGACTGATCTTACTTCCATGCCCGTTGTGTTAAATGCAGGTATGTTTTACCAAATGTCCTGTAGCAGATGGTTAACATGAGACTAAGTTTTATATTAACAGTTTTATAGAATGATATGGTTCATTTATATTTCTGCATTGTTCCAATATGCAAGTTTGTATAAACTAAAATATAAAAACAGAATCCAGTGAATAAAATGTTAGCATTTTATTTCGTTTTTCAGAGCATTTTAATTAATTGCTTTACTTTCTTGAAAAGGACACTCATTGGTTGTTCCGTTATTGTAAACAAATTCCACTATACTTGAAATTCTTGAATAATTAGTTTTTATTCAGCTTGAAATGTTTTTAAAAGATAATAATATAACTGAGAAGTTTCAGTCTGGGTTTAAAGTTGCTCATGGCACTAAATCTGCCTTGCTCCGAGTGTATAATGATCTCCTCTTAACAGTTGATTCAGGCAACGTTGCTGTTTTATTACTTTTAGATTTGATCTCTGCATTTGACATTGTAGATCATCAGATTCTCTTACATAGATTAAAACACTGTGTTGGCCTGCGAGGCTCAGTATTCGAATGGTTTAAATCTTATTTGGGAAACAGAACTTTCTCTGTTCATCTTGATCAATCCTGTTCTAGGGCCAGATCTTTAAAGTATGGTGTTCCCCACGGGTCAATTTTAGAGCCCATTTTGTTTATCTTGTATTTACTGCCTCTTGGTAAGATCTTCCAAAAATTTAATATTTCCTTTCATTGCTTTGCAGATGACATCCAGATTTATTTGCCCCTTAGAATACAAAATGGTACAAATGATTATCTTCAGCTGTTGATAAACTGTTTAGCTGAAGTTAAATTATGGATGGAAAAAAACTTTCTTCACCTCAATGAAAGCAAAACTCAAGTTCTTTTATTTGGTCAAAAACTTCAGACTACAAATCCAAATCAGATTCTTGGTTCCTTGGCTCGGTGTTGTCAGACCTCTGCCAGGAAACGTTGTTTCATTCTTGACAGCTCTTTAAAGCTAGATAAACAAGTTAGTTCTGACGTTAAATCGAGTTTCTACCACCTTCGGCGTTTAGCAAAAGTTAAATCTTACTCCTGTTTTAAGGACATTGAAGGACTTATCCATGCCTTCATAAGAATTCCTTACTGCAACTCTTTATATAGAGGGATAGAAAAATCACAGATTCAGCGACTTCAAATGATCCAGAACGCAGCAGCACGGCTTCTTACAGGAACCAGGAAGCATGACCATATAAGGCCAACTCTGACATCTTTATACTGGCTGCCTGTCTTTTATCGAATAGATTTTAAGATTCTTTTGTTAACTTATAAAGTTTTAAATGGGTCGCAATCTCTCCTGGAGGCGTGGGTTCGAATCCCACTTCTGACACATTTCTTTGCATTTAAGAGAGTGCATCATGTTAGTGCCAGTAATAGGTGCAATTTGCCTCATTTGAGGCAGAGCAAGATGATCTATGGTCAGGTCTGCCAACATTTGTGGGAGATGTTCAGTGGTTCTCCAGAATAAAATCATTCAAAGCTTATTATGGTAACAATTTATAAGGGGCCATGGCCGGAATGCAAACTCAACCCGTAATTTGCAGAAAACCTGCTGAATTTTGCTTCTTGCTATGTTCAAATAGTCTATTTTCCTTCTTGAATTGTCGTGTTGATCGCCCTTCGAGCATACCACCTGCAGACGCATTTCACTCTTTGCTCATAGAAGTCAGAATGGCCGAGCGGTCTAAGGCGCTGCGTTAAGGTCGCAGTCTCTCCTGGAGGTGTGTGTTCAAATCCCACTTCTGACAGATTTCTTTGCATTTAAGAAAGTGCATCATGTTAGTGCCAGGAAAAGGTGTCATTTGAGGCAGAACAAGACAGTCTGGTCAAGTTTGCCAACATTTGTGGGACATGTTAAGTGTTTCTCTAGAACACATATGTCAAACTCAAGGCCCGCCATGTCATTTTATGTGGCCTGCCCCAGCATTTTATAGGCCGATGATTTACTTAAAATAGGTTTTGAGCACAAATTGACTACAAACTACATCTCCCACAATGCATTCCGATGTTTACCAGCCAACATTACGGCTTCTCGCCACTAGAGAGCAGCAGAGTCAACTCAAGCTGCTTATTGATTTTCCCAGCGAATAAAACTGAGACATCCGCAAGCTAACATCAAAACTTCCA
>NW_006800454.1:0-520 GCF_000485575.1 Poecilia formosa | reverse complement strand
TACACTTAAATTAGCATCACTTCACCCGCTGGGGTCTTAACAACTTCCTCCTGGTTCCCATCTGGAGAAAAATCTGCGCTAATTCGTCTGATCCAAACAGATCAACTGAACTCTGAGTTCGGTGTGCGCTTTTACCAGGATTTTTATTTTTTTGTTTTGCGTGGTTTCGCTTCTCCAAAACGGACAGATGTTACGTCTGCAGCTCCTCCAGACGCTCCAAAGCGTCCGGTCCATAACTCTTCAACTCGCTGTCAGCTCTGGTCAGAAAGACGCATTTAGTTCAGAGTCCATGAGATGATATTCAGAAAGGATTTTTTAATTAATTGGTTTCAGTTGCCTCTGAGACTAAATCTTTGCATAAAGTCTATAATGTCTGCCCATGTGACTTGTTTTTATTATTTGCTTGCTCACCTTTAAACACTGATTTAAATATTGTAATTTTTAAACTGAGCAGTAATTTTACATCCATGGAAGCTCAAATGTAATATTTAAACTTCAATACATAAAATCAGTTATTTAA
>NW_006800453.1:289160-310103 GCF_000485575.1 Poecilia formosa | reverse complement strand
CAAGCAGATATACTTTTTTTTTTTAACTCAGAAGTTGCAAAATATAGCACTAAAGTCTCTAAATTGGCAACATTGTTACCCACACATGTGCAGCAGTGTTAAATATTGACCGATCTCCCAAAATTAAGAAAATCAGAAACGATTTATCGGCCAGCCAATGTATGGGGATGCCCTTGGTTACGGGGGAACTCACCTGGCTTACAAGTCTCATAGACCTTCTTCAGCAGCGCCAGGCACTTCTCTTCAGGCCAGTCATGAATGACTCTGGCCAACACATACAAGTCTGCACCAGGAATTTCATCGCTGAAGAAATCTCCTGCATGCAGAGAAGGGAACAAATCAAAGCAGATTATTAGTTCTGCTTTTCTCTTTTCTTCCTTCTTTACTTTAGTATGTCTTGTACAGTTACACAAAATGTATTTTGTCACCAAATATTTCTGACTGGACATACTATAAAAACCATCCAGAACATGTTAACATTGTAACATATTGTATGTGTTGCATATTTTTTTCACATATTTTCTGCTAGTTTGTGTCACTTAGGTGTTTTTTTACAGCCTTAAGAAAAAAAGAGAAAAAGAAGGGAAGAAGATGGAGACCACATCTTCTAGAATATTCTCAGCTTCCCCAGGTAAGAGTAATAAGTTGAGTTTCTGTAATACAATTATTAAGGTTTATTTAGTCTTGAGTTAAAAACTGTGACGGTTTTCTTGTGCTGTGACACAGCAGTACAGTAAAGCATATATTTGCCATTAAAATAAGCACAAGTTAGCTAGCTAAGTTTTGTTTAGCTTAGGATGGAAAATCCATTCTAGCTAGCTAGATAACTTTCAGCTAGCTAGCAAGGGTGGATCTAGGATTTTCTAAACTGGTTTTTGGATTAGTGTGGGGTTCACTTTAGCTGTCTTTCTCAATTTCAAAATCCATTTTATAAAGTACTATTTTAAATATTATTTAGCTTCCAAGATGTTTTTGTCTACCACACATTCATATTCATGTCTCAGGAAACTTTTATTTAAATGCATTGCTTATGTTGAGATATTATATGCTATGTTAAAAAATATATATATGTATATAGTAGATAAAAAAATAAAAATAAAATTGAACACTTCAACCCAGAGAGTGTTAAAGGGTCAATAATGATCAATAATCTGCTTTACCTGATTGAAATGTAACGCCACTGTCCTCCTGTTTGAAATGTTTCTGAGCCGCTTCCACCACCTGCGGCAGGTCAAACACGGTGACGGACGAGGCGGGATACGCTCTCGCCATTTCATTGGCCAGAGCACCAGTGCAACCTGGGAGTTTTTGAAGACACAGCACAGATTTTTACAGCCACCTACAATGCAGCAGGCGGTGAGAGTGGACGGCTGTGGGTCCTCACCTCCCAGATCAACGACCTTCTGGAAGCGAGAGAGGTCGAACGCCGTCACAACGTCGTGTCCGTCCAGAACCCAGTGACAGCTCATGATCCCCATGAATTTCAGCATCTCCTCCTCAGACCTGGGAGGGAGTCATTCTATAGTTACCAACAAACTGGTAACTGGTAAACCAGTGAAGCATTTTAAGCAATCAGATGAGCACCAACCTGTAAATAGCTTGGAAAAAGTGGCCAGATGGAAGACCAAAGGTCTTTTCGTACTGGTTCCTCCCCTCCCTGCAGAACATGAAGCTTGAATGCGTTTCATTCTCCCTGGCTCGCAAAAGTATTCACACCCCATGAACTTTTTCACATTTTGTCAGTCTACAACCACATGCTTTAATTTAAACCCAATTCTTCCCAAAATAAAGGTTTGGAACCCAGTGGGGGTCAGGAGTCAACAAGTATGGGCTCTATTCAATTTGCTTTTTGCAACTAAGTAAAATGTATTGTCAAGTAGATTTAGCATTAAACATTGGATACAAATTTATAAAATAGATTAGCTGTTAAGGAGGTTATTGTATACATGAGTGTTTTTGGTTTTTGATTCTGTTTTATCATGTTATCCATGAAATTAGTTGCCCTAGATTTCTGTTTTATTAAATAACCAATTTGTCCTGATAACAAATTTTACTAGACGATATATTTTCCTTTCAATTATTACGATAAGCAATAATATTGTTAATTTGAGACCACTTTCAAGTAATATTTTGATAATGCCATAGTATTGTAATGTCACCCTTTCAAAGAGCAAAAAATTAAAGTTTTGTAATAATTAAAAAAAAAACACCACTTAGCACTGGAGCTGGAATATATTTTAAACATCCAAAATAACGAACAGCAAAAAAAAAAGAAAAGAAAATCAATAAAACCAATTAATAAAATAAATATAAAACACACACAAACAAATCTATAATTACAATGGATTATGATGTCTCTGTAAAGAAAATTACTCTTATCATGAGAATGGAAATGATCGAGCTCTTTTTAATGTATCATGCGCAACACTTTTCAGATTTTTATTTGTAGATTTCCTTTCATTTCATTTATCTAACATCCCAATAAAACAGAATAAAGTTTGTGGCTGAGCCAAGACAAAATGCGTGAAACTGCATGTGACAGGAATTCTTTTGCCTGGTTTTCCCTTCTCCTGCTCTCACAGATGCTTATGTGACGCAGCAGCGGCCCACTGACCTGATGGCGTCCACCAGGTTGTTCCACAGCGGGTAGACGGTCTGGGAGCGGTAGATGATCATATCGTGAAGAGATTTGGCGCTGCCTTTGGCCAGGTAAAGGTTAGCTACGTCTGTGCTGCTGTACAGAGCTGGGTTAACACACAAAGTCACACAGAAAGTTCCAGACCTGCTGCTGAACAGAACCGAACTCAGACGGAGAGTCAAGCTAAAGCTCAGCATGTTTACAGCAGGCTAAAATTTTGTTTTTCACTTTGAGAATGAAACCATAATATTAGAAGAAATAAGAAACATTGTATTAACCAGAATAAAGTTATAATAAAATGAAAATGAGGACATAATATTACCAGAATAAAGTTATAATATTACTTATTATAATAAAAAAAAAAGTCATGTTTTAAATATCGGCATCAAATTATTATCAGTGACTTTGAAACGATTACGCAAATGACTTTGTCTATTTTAAATATAATAATAGTGACATTAAAATTAAGTTGTCGTTTATTGGAGGTCTTCCCGTTCCTCACCCGTCCCTTGGGCCGTCTCCACCTCCAGGATCTCGATGCCCACCAGGGCGTCCAGCAGCCGCTCCATCCCGTCCATGCTGGTGCCCAGTTCCTGCGCCACGTGTTGAGCACTCAGGGCGTCCTGGGACTTCAGCAGGAGGTCGAAGACGCCGAGCTCACAGGCTGAGAATATCATCTGAGTCACAGACGTAGAGTTCACATCACCTTTTTGTTGCTTCATGTTCAGGAATACAACCAAGTATTTACCTTTCCTCTCAGCCAGTTACGGTTACCGAAAACACTCCATACCGAAAAAGTGATGAGGGTTTTATTGTTAGATGGATGTTTATTTATAGCATCCTTCAGATTCAGTCTTTGTTCATGTTTTTTTAAACAGTAGTTTCCAGACCTGGTGGAACTGAGTCACACAGCAAAGTAGATCAAAAATATCAGATAAAAAAAAATAAATAAATCATCCAATAAAAGTAAAACTCCTAGGCAGTGCCACAGATGAGAAACTATGGTTTAAACAAATCAGCAATATCATTACTGAAATGGGTAGAGGTTCAGCAACGTTGTGGGAAAAATAACCGATGACTTTCCATTAAAGATGGATTAAAAATACTCACTACTTGTGTTTTTCAGAAATATTGTTTATAAAAGAATATCTGCGATATTATTTCTAAATATAAATCAGAGTTTCTGTTTGTGTGTTATCAGCCTGGAGGGTAACCAGGCTTTACTTCCCCCCACACCCCACCAGGCTAAGTGTTGTTTGTTTATTTTAAACAGAGGGTTTTTTTATACATCAATAACAGTGACAGTAAGGACAAATTAAGCTAGGTTTGTAGCTGAAGCAGTGAACTGGGTGCTCAGGGTGGGGGGTGCACCAATTGCGCCGTCCCTGCGCCTGCCCGTTAGCCTCACATGCTGTCATTTCTACATAATATTTCCTCCAAATTATTGTCACTTTTTACATTTTTTCACAGCAGCCCACCACAAAAACATGGTGGGCTGCTGGTGGACTGCCCAACAGCGCCCCCTACCACTAGGCGTAGCAAGTTTTCTGGGGGAAACCCTGTATTGTTTAGCCGAAAGACACATTTACATTTGACAAAGCATGCTACAAAAATGGGATGCATTTTGCCAAAAAGTTAGAACTCGCACAAAAAAGAACTGTTCCATGGTGCGCAACTCTGGAATTTAAAGCCAACTGGTGTTATATTTAACTATAGTAACGATGTGAAACTACAGATAAAACAATGACTTTAGTAAGCTGTAAACAATGCAAGTTCCTGGTTGTGAACTGATTAAATGACACTATAGTTTAGCCTAAAATTACATATATTCTGCCATGTTGTCATTTTTTATTGTTGCCATTCTTTTCCCTGTTGAACTTCTAAACACTGTGTAAGAACAGCGGCAGCATTCCTGCAGCTAAATCCTAAACGGACCCTAAATAAACTAAACTAAACGCACCTTTTTAGCTCTAACCACAAGTCTTCTATTAGACTGAGGTCAAACGATTGAGCTGGACACTACAACCTGTTGACTTTGTTGACCTTAAGTCTGTTTATAACTAATCTGGTAGTGGTTAGGGTCATTGATCAGTCAGTAGACTCAATTGCGCACAAACTTTAACATCCTGTCCAGAGGAAGTTACAGCATCCCTCCAAAAAGGATGCAGCTCCCCCCCCCCCCTCCAGCCCAGATGCTGCCCTGGGCAGTTGCCCATGTTGCCTGTATCAGAAACTGCCACTGATCCTGGCTAATGTTTCCCTTTTTTTCTCTCCAATGTTTTTTTTTTAATTTTTTTAAGTTTTTATGATTTCTTCCTCAGTGAATGGCTGTTTAGTCCAGTCTTACAGAATGTTTCTCTGAAGATGCTGGAACCTTTACCAGCCTCAGGTGGCCTATGCATGATCTATTTTAATTTAACTTTAAGGTTCTTTATGTTAATATTTGCCCAGTGGAATAAAAACGTAAAACATGCATTGTAAATAAAGTGTCTGAAAATGTCTGAGTGCTCTGATTGCAGCACATCGAACGGTGACGTGTTTACCCATCACGCTGTGATTTTACCTTTGACACCCTGAAGCCGTTGAAATACTCCAGAAGTTTGAATGGGTAGTCCAGTTCACTTTGAGAGAGATGTTCTGCCATTGCTGCCCTAATGAAGGAGAGACACACAAAGACTGTCTGTCTATCCCGGGGGAAGCAAGAGAAACAAAAAACAAAACACACACACACACACACACATATATGCACAAAACAAACCACACTAATCATTATTATTTATAACTTACCAAAAGAAATTTCCCAAGCTGACGTTATTTTGAGGGGAAAATTGTAGCCGCTGTTGTCATAGAATAATAATCAAGTCCCGTAGTTTGGCTGAAAACGGGCAAGATGTCGGAGCTGGTGCAGCAGCCGGGAGGAAACAGGTGGCGAGTAAATAATTAGAGATGGAGGAGAGTCATTCCTGCTCCGGAGCCTGCTGAAAGTTACCCAGAAAGCCGCGTTGGCTTTATAAAGCGGTGATGGTCGACGTGCTTTGGTTAGAAGTCGAACACGGACTCCCATAGTCAGTGCAGTGCCGGGTTTAACCGGAGCAGAGGGGAGGGCGCTGTGGAGCTGTGGTTGGTGATTAAGCTATGACCTCTCAGAACTACTTTTTTTGTTGAGAAAGGACGAATCAGTGTATGGAATCCCCAAAGAGCCAAAAAAAAAATATTAACCATATTTACACACAAATAAATTCAAATTTAAACTGCAAACAGATACAAATATTGAATATTCACAATTTTTAGAAATATACCATCTACCCTGACAAAAAATAAAAATGTTGCTGATGCTTTTAAAAAGTCAGAAACAATTTTTGGAAACACCTAGTAATCTTCTCTTTTTTTCCCAGTATGATAATAAATACAGTCTTTTTCTACAGTCTTTTTTTCTAATTAGAAAAAAAACCCATTGACAATAGAAGTGTGAATATTTAATATTTTCCTTAAACTTTGAGTATTATACTTACACTCATTATTATCATTTCTTTAGTTACAAATTCAATCTATTTGGTTTCACAATCCTCCTCTACGAGTTGTAGGATTAGGTGAAAGCTTAGAAAGATTCTGTCGTTGAGATTATTCAGAATTTGGCTCAACTTGTGCAGGAAAATCATCTTTTGCTTCTGGCTCTGTTGAAAGTACCATGGCAACCAGATGGCGACGATTTTGCCTAAAAGACCCACGATGTGGTTGGAGTAGAATGATGGATAATCGGCGCTCCACTCGCTCCTGTTGTCTGCGGAGAACTCTTGGTCTGTAGAGCAAGCCAAACATCTCTGCATCTTTTATCTTTATCTCCTTTTGTTTTTGAGCAATAATTTTACTGTTAGGAACAGAGCTGTTAGACAGTGTAAAAAAACATATGTAATCTGTATGACATTGGCAAATATCGGTTATCTGTCCAAATTTTCATATTGGTGCATTCCTAATAGGTTGTAAAACCGTTGTTGAGAAGCAGCCCAAATGCAATAGCTAAATAACTAATATAACTTTCCAATTAATATTAAATGTTTAATGATGGATAACTGAGACTAAAACAAATAGACTTACATATATTTCCAATTTGTGAAACATTCAGAATAGGAGACCAAGCAACACGTCTTCCAGTTAATGGCTGTTTATTGTGGCGCAAGTTACTTCACATAACAGGATCATAACTATCATGATCTGGCTTTCCTATGTTGTAGTTTAGTTTTTGAAGAATTTAAATCCTTATAGATGTAATTTTTTCTGCTGAAAACCAAATTTGCCATCCTAAGCAGCCAAACGGAAACAGAAGTTAGCGTCTTATGTTACTAATTAATAGCAAGGCTATCTTGAAGGTGCTCAAGTGTAAAGAAAGGACAGACACCTTGACTTGAAATGCTGGCTACCTTAAACATCATATGCCGATGTTTACTAATGTTCAACACTCTGCAGGTTAGTTTCTCCAACAATCTAATTGGCAACAATAGAACAGAATATGGCCATAATAAGAATCGTCAATATTTTTGCAGGCAGCCACTGTGATATGTGACAGAAATTATTAAAAAGTTAGAACTGGTAATATCCTGATAGTCTTTGTCATATTATTTACATGCTGCTGATATTATTTACACATTAAAATACTTTGATCATCACTTCATAGTTTCTACACTCAAATGTGGAGAATACAACTTAATCTACATGCCCCACTTTATCTGAGCAGAACTTCATAAAAGTTTGTTTTTTTAGTAGCGTATGAATTGTAATGTTACCCAGCTCATTTGGCTTTATTTGTGTATTTAAATTAAATGTTTACTAGACAAATGAACTTGTCTCCTGTATTTGCAATAAAAAAAGACAAGTCAAATAGAAAATATCAGGTGTCATTAACCTATACCCAGTATAACAACTGTCTTGATATACTACTTTTGTTATTAGAAACGTATGAATTTAGTTTCTTTCCTAATTTAATCTAAGAGCTACATTTTAAGCATGTCGCTCTAGACAAGAAGCCATTTTTTTTTTAGCAATTTTAACAATAATGGCTTTTGGGGACAAGAAAACCTCAAATTCTGTGTGTCAGTGAACTAAAATATCACATTAGACCAGGTGCTGGTGTACCTTTTCCAATCACACATCTTCTTTCCACTCAATTTTCTGTTAATATGCTTGGATGCAGAACTCTGTGAACCAGCTTCTTCAGCAATGACCTTTTGCAGCTCTCCCTCCTTGTGAAGGGTGTCAATGAAATCCATCCAATCTGCAGTCTTCCTCTTGATCATGTAGCCGACTGACCCATAGTGAGAGACCGTTTAAAGGGTCAGGAAACCTTTGCAGGTTTTGAGTTAAGTTTCTAATTATTATTTCTAATTACACACTGTGACTTTCCATTGATGATTTCTGTATTCTAATTTTTTGACTCTGAATTTAGGGCTTTCATTATCTGTAAGCCATGATCATCAAAATAAGGAATTAAACTCTGTGATGCTTTCTAAGATGACTGGCAAGAAATATTGCACTTTTACAAATATAATTTTTTTTCAGATATACTAATACATACTGATGCAACGTGCTTTTTTTTTATTTCTTTTGGAACCTCTCAGTTGAGCCTCAGACATGATGAATATTTTTTTCATTATTAGTCTTTCTGCCTGAATTATCAGCAACCTGTCCAGCTCTACCACCCACTGGTTTACTGGAAATGAGGTCAAAGGTTCATCAGTGCTTCCCATTATGAATAATTGATTGTTTAATCAGCTTTTTTATTTTAGGGTAAAAAATAATCACATTTATTAAATATTTTTTCACATAAAGTTTTTTTTTGCTGGGAATGCTTTGTCTGATCCAGCCCCACCAGTGACTCCCAACTCTTTAAAAAAAAATAAAAATCATTTTTATGGCACTAGTAGCCTTCATTCAACAGTAGCTTGAAAGACAGAAGGGTAGTAAGAGAAAAAAAGAGATGCAGAATGTATTTATTTAGATTTGTTTTTTTCTCGTCATTCCATTGAAAACTAGTGGATTTTTTTCCCTTCGCTATATTCTGTGCATGCATCTTCAAATTCTTCCCATAGAATAAAATATTTTCGTCCTCTTTTTGCAAAGGTTTTTACCTTTTTCTTTATTTTAAAACCTAAAAATAGAAATTAAAGAGTTTTACTTTAAAGAGAACATTAACTGGAGCCCTGCCCCTAATCATTCTTCAAATTATTGAACAAGTAATTCATTATTTACCTGAATATTGTCATTTTAACCAAGGTAATTTAAACCATCTTTATTTCCCTTTCCGTTTTTATTTCAAATTTATCTTTTAAAATTTCTCCTAAAACATGATATCATCTACAAAGTTTAAAAAGTTTATCTACTGAGTGTACACCAGATGGTACGGCCGCTAAAATATTTTCATCCCTAAAAGGGTTTCTGTAGGTGGTTTAAAATTAATTTAAGCCATTATAAATCAAATTTCAGACCTGCATCATGCAGAAAAGTACAAAAGAAAATGCTATATTTTATAAAATAGCAATGCCAGGTGTTTTGCCACAGAATGAAAGTAGCATCATATGGGTTGGCAGCAGAAATGAACAAATAGCAACGTTGTCCAGACAACTGGTGATAAAAATATTTACCCACGATAGATGCAAAAACGCTAGCTAGCTAGCAAAGGAGCTAGTTAGCACCTTGAGTCACATAACGCAATGAAGATGCACACGACCCAAACCTTCACCTGACAGAAATGCCCCGCGAGAAAAATTAACTACATAGAATATTCGACACAAAATAGTCCTGTCACCATAAAAGTTAAGACACGTGAGGCTGTGATTAACGCATTTAAGGCTAACTTACTTTTTTTTTTCTTTCCCCTATTGAATTTAAAACCTTTTAAGGACGCGGACACATCCTCCCCAAGTAACCCTCTTACAAAGCAAATAAGGAGCAAAAATTTTCCATTATTAACCAAATTGATTTATTATGCATGAACAAATCGCTTCCTGCTTCTTTCACACGAACACAAACACACACACACACACTCGCACACGCGCCTGACATTTAAATACATGTGGTGAAACCTCGGCATAGCTGACTTTGATGTTGCACATGCTTTTAATAAACGATACGATATATTTACAGGATAAGCAATGTCTACGAACAAAACTCGCAAGAACAGCTCCCGGTCCAATCCTGCAGCATTTTTGCAACACCTTTAGAATCACTTGATTTATTTTTGGAAAAAAATTCACCCACATTCAAAATGAACTACAGAAAAAAAAAAAAAGTAAATGGGGGGGTTTTGGCCAATACGACATAGCATATGTATATGGAGTTCATCCACTACATAAATATGGCAGTAACACTGAGTAATTTATTGGGTCTATGTACAAAGTTTGAGAAGTGGGGAAATATTACAGTCTCTGCACGGACGACTGACGCAACAAATGCCTTTAATGTCTGAGGGGGGGTTGGACTGAGTCTAGGGGGAAAAAAAACGGACACCTCCATCCTTCCGCTTACCTTCTGTTAGACCCGTCGGCGCTGACGCAACAAACAAAATAAGGCACGATTAATACTTGGACCATTTTCAGGGGAAATCTACAGACTTGCAGCTGGCTTGTGAGGCATGTAAACAATTTGTCAATTGATTAGGACTGCCTTATCACCTTCCCTTTAGCCCCCCTCCCAAATCAGTGATTTAGTCCATCTGATGAGATTTAAAACAAGCTTCGTGTAGCGAAGACCTTTGACCCCCGCCCCTGCAATGAAATATGAAAAGAAAAACAAAACAATAATGCTGCTGGAACACTGTCCCCTCTATATGCTACTTAACAAATACAATCACATGGTGACAAACGAAGAAAACTAGTAGTGAATACACTACAAACACAACAGATAAACGCAAAGCCTGCCAGACTGCTCTTGGTTAGGCCACAGATCTGCCCTCTCATCCAGGCAGGAAGATGGTCTGAACAGAAATTGAGTTGTGTGATTGATTGATGAGCTTCTCTCAAAGCTGAAGCGGTTTCGTTTGCTATGTGGCTGAACCAAAGATTAAAAGATAGAGAGAGAGGCGTTTCCTCCCCCCGCCCCGCTCCACTGATTATCCCAGACCAGACAATTCCCGACTAACCTCCAAACGAGCCGGTTTTGGACTAACGTCTAACGGCCCCCCAGAGACGTCTCAGCTGTCTAATTTAAAAAAACAAAACAAAAAAAAAACACGAAGAATAAAGCAAAAGCTCCTCAAAGGCTTTCTGTTGGCGCTCATCTTCGTAGGATGACGCGGGTGAGAGAGAATGAGAGAGAGAAAGAGAGAGAGAGGAGGTCTGGTTGTCGAGACTTTACTCCTTCCCCTTCCAAAACAGCTGCAGCACCAGACGGATTCAGAGTTTCAGTACACAGACAGGGACTAGAGAGAGCAGTGACCGGTGGATGGACGGGGGCCGGGACGATGCGTGGAGGGGGTCTGGTGGTCCAGGGCGGTCAGTTACAGCTGTTTGGGGGCTTCTGGCTTTGGTACGTGGGATGGGGACTGCTCAGTCGTGCTTCAGGTGGTCCTTGATGTCCTCCTCGTCCGTGTACTCCGACGGCTCCTCTCCAGGCTTCAGCAACCTCCCGACGTAGTCGTATTTTTCTGAAAGCACCAGCAGAGACGATTACCGACTGAACGCCACTGGAGCTTTTTCAAGGCAAATGTTTAGGAAGTCAAACGATTGGGTTGAATATTTTCAACCAAAGGAGCCAAGTTTAGTTTTCACTTCTTCCTAAATAAATAAAAGCTTGCTTGACTCTCAACAGGATGTCGAAGCAGCAACTTAAAAAGTTCAAACGTCTCCCTGCTCAACATTATTCTGTGATGACGCCAACCTGTTGCTGCTTGAGTTGGTTTTAAACTGCAACCACACACCTGTCATTTAAACACACACCAACCTCACATTACTACTAAAGGCTTCAGTCTAAAATTAGCCACTAATACCTCACATTCAAAATTGAGGAAATGTGAGAATCCAGGTGTCTAGTGGTTAAACACATTTCAGTGAACTGTAGTCTGTGGCTCATGACTGATGGACATTAGGGCTATTGTACATTAAAAAAAAAAAAAAAGAAGAACTATCTTTATTTTAAGTACTTAGTAAGTAAATTTCTAGAAAAACTTGAAAATTTGTTTGGAAAAATTAAGAAATGTCTAGATTTATCTCAATAGTTTTCAAAAACAAAAAACTGTAACATTTCACAGAAAAACATGTCTCAGTTTGAAAAGTCAAACAGTTTAGACTTTTGGAAATTTTCTGTGTTTCAAAAGTTTTACATTTTCCACTTGTCAAACTCTGAACATATCTGAGTTTTTTTTCTAGCAAATTTTGAACTTTTTCAAACTCAGAAATTTGCTTTTTTTTTTCCAGCAAATTTTTTTGGGCAGAAATGTACCTTATTTTTTCTATCCGCAACAGATAGAAAATGTATTATTTATTACAATAAATAAGTGACACACAAAACAGATATAAAGGTTTCTGTTTCAAACCCTTTCAGGCTTATGCAGTGGAAATCAGGAGACGTTTGGACTCTGAACAAAATGGACGTTGTTGAGAAGGAGATATTTCTACCCATTGCTCGGGTCACCAATCCAATACTTCCTCAACGTCCACGTGAACGTACCCCGGAACTGCATCTCCCACTCCCTCACGCTCTCCATCTGTACGGCGGTGAGGTCTGACAGGTCGTCGTACTCATCCCTCAGGGCCTCCTTCTCTGAGCAGAAGGTGGCCAGGCCCCTCGAAGCGTCTCGGCCGGCGAAGATACCATAAGGGCCGTCTGCAGGAACCGAAACACAACGGCCATTGTGAAGAACACTGCATGCTTATTATTTAATAAGTTAAAATGGACAATTTCAGGAAGATTATGCCCTCTAATATCCTAAGTATAACTGAGCTGTCAGAGCTAATGCTGCTGCCCAAAAAAAGAAAAGCATGATAAGTTACAATGAGCTCGATTTCCATTCTGATGATTGATATTTTTTGAAGGGCAATTTTGCTCACAAAGACTAATATATTTTATTCATGGTTTTGTTTCCAAGTAGTTTTTGTTTCTTTTTTGTCGAGTTTTATTTTGGATATTTATCTTCCAGTCCCAGAGTGCAGTGTTCTTTACAAAATTAACATTTATCAGTCTTTGAGAAGTCAGACTCGCATTATTATGGCGTTATTGATATATTACTTGAAAATGGCCTCAAAACAACATTACCATATATTGCAATAATTACCAATTTATTATTGTAACAGACCTAATCACAGATTTTGCAAAAAAAAAAAGAAAAAAAAAAGAAAAAAAACATTTCCCACTAAAATCTTACCTATGTTGCTACAACAGACTTAATTTTATTATACCACATGTAGTTTAATTTCTTATGAAATCACTCGTATCTATTCAATAATAGTTTTTCAAAGCAGAGTTTGTGAATTTTGCTGTACTAATTTCATTTGTAAATATCTGTTGCATTTTTAATGATCACTTTGTCATTTTATTTGGACCCAGTTAAACATTAATAGATTCAATTAATGTCAAATTTAAAGCTGTCTAGAAAACAAACACAGGAGGAAATAACCCTGGTGTGTTAAACACTCGTTCACTACCCTCACCCGTGTGGGTGTGTATGTGCTGCATTTCATACACCTGTTTCTTGCTTAAAGCTGTTTGTGTGGTGTGGAAACTAAAGGAGTAAAAACCACAAAGTGACACTCAACAGTTTTCAGTGCTCTTCAGTGTTGAATAGCACTGAAAACTGTTCACCTTTTCAGATGCCAAAAGGAGAAGTTAACTTAGAAAAAGAGGCAGAACAATTCAGCCATAAATTCAAAATAAATGTGTGTGATCTTTATAAATTTCTGGTCATATTATCATATCTGTCTCTTTAAGAAACTCTTGCTCTTTCTGAAAATCCACCTTCAAAAAGTCATCACAACATGGCTCCTCTATTAACCCTTTAACAATGTTTCTACCAGGGTTGCACTGAGAAGTAGTTCATATAATGAGCTCAACAGATGTGTAGGTCCACCAGGTGTTTGCTAATTGCTGCTGGCTAGTCTGAAGGAACTGAGAGGGGGAGGGCTGCTCTGTGAGGCTGAAACTCTGAAGCGTGGGAACTGCAGCTCTGAGGAGGAGCTGTGTCTTTAAGGTGGAGCTAGGTCCAACCAGGTGTTTTGCACAGCTGAATGGTCGCCATGGAAATTAAAGGATTTCTCAAACATAAATGAAAGAATCAAAGCAACACTCCAGGTATGTTTTTGATTAAGAAATGACATTATAACATAATGTAAAGCTAAAAAAATTCAACTTTACACAATATTTTAAAACAGCTGTATGGCCATAGAGCAGCAGGCTAACAACGAGCTAATATTAGCACTTCTTACTCCCATTATTCTATAAAAATCAAATTGAGGGGTGGATGAAATGTATACTAATAAAAACAATGTAATAAGAATATTCACTTAGAAACTTCCACTAAAGTGAATGCTTATTGCAGAATTGTTAAATATGTCAGAATATGACAAGTATGTCAAATTCTGACATAAACATACAGTATCTGCCCTGTGGTGTTTTAGCCCATGTTATACACTGATAATCAAGAAAATGCAAAACCTTCATAAAAGAACATCACTTTAAAAAAAAAATCCGATGCACACCTTTAAGGGTTAATCCTGTCAGCGCTACAGAGAACTCTGTGAATATACATCAAAGTTTTTTGTTTTTTTTTCTCATACTGCAATGACTACCGAGAAGAATTTGAGGTCAACTTTAAATTTCTGACTGTTTCAAAGCTGCAGGGCAAATCTCCAACCAGTCCTGCACCCACCGCAGCCAGATGGGTGGAGGTGGGAGTGGCTCACCACACCCCTGAAAAGCCCATCTGTAAACACAGCTCTGAAAGGAGAGCTGTGATAAAGACGCACAAGCTGCAACAACAAACATTCAAACCAGGACTTTTGTATGCAAGTAAACTGAGAAATCTTGCCATTTGAAAAGTAGCAAATACATATTGCTTGTGATTAGATGTTTTTCTTGCAAGTCATTGCTGAAACTTTTATCATCTTCCACAAACATCACCTGACTGTCACAGGGAGACGCTCCGGCCCTTTAAGTTTTTCTGTGCTTTAGTTATTCAGGTCTGCTGGACTAACAAGCAAACTAACATAAGAAACTGCTAGAATCGTATCTGGACGGTTCAATACAGACCCGACAAGATGACAATGTACTCGGTATTCATTTTGCCACTTGCCTAAACGGATATGCTACTGAATTTAAAGACTTTGTACTATGATTGATCTGATGTAGATCAAAATCTAAATCACATTGAATGGTTAAACTTGAACTAGATTACTGTAAACTCATCAAATTCAGCCCTGTTTCCACAAACTGAATAAAGCTTTCAGAAATCAAAAAGTCCATTTTACAGTCTGTCACTACTGTAGAATAATTATGTCCAGCTTTGATTTGTATTAGTTTTCAAACTAAACTTTGTTTAAGGTTATTTCAACACACTTCAACCCTTTTCTTTCACTCTTTTGAGTTTTCACAACAGGAAAAAATAAAAACAAATCAAAAACTGTTTTCTATGGCCTGTCATTCTTGGAAGTTTTGATTCAAAAATCAAAACTTGTCTCTCGTTTCATATGGAATGAATATGAAGATTTCGGAGCAGCCTACAGGTAAATTGAGATTCTAAACCTGCAAATCAGGACTACTACTTCAGAGTAATCTGAACTGATGTGTAGCACAACAAACTGGCCTCTTTAGCATTAACAACCAACCAAATCACATTTTTACTTCACTTTGTACAGAGGAGCTAAATTCAACCTTTCCTACATAAATCTACCCCTCATCCGGTCTGATAAACATTCATGTTCACTATGTATAGTTTTAGTCACTATACCAAGCGGGGAGACTGACTACACAGCCTAGCTGCACCGTATCTACAAGCATGTCAACAGGCTAGCTGGCTAACATTAGCATGATAAATTATTACTACCAACATTCAGGTCCTAACATATAACTGCCACTGTAAAATGTCACAGCTTAACTGACAGTACATGCAAACTTGGGGGGAGTTGTTATTGTTACAAGTCACGAACTCAAAAGCTACGCTACCAAGCTAACGGCTATGATCCCATTCAAAACACACAAAGCCAAGGAGCTAAGCTAGAGCGGTTTGCGCCCAATTTTTGGTCCAGAAAGCCTCACTACAGGCGGCAACGTGTCAACCAATTCCGCTGTTTTAGAGCCAATGTCCGCAAGCCCTTCACCTTTTCCGTAAAACTTTCTGCCGCTGGTCACGTCAAAAACTTTCATGTTCACGGCCATGAGGATGCGGGGGTTCTGGACACCGTCGTACTCCTGCAGCTGCTCCAAAGTGAAGTCCCGTCTCCTCATCTTGGTAAGCATCGGGGCCTCGCCGTCCTCGGCCCCGTCGGATACGAGCCGTCTGCCCCACCGCCGGTACACTACTACACAAACCGCCACTACCAGAACCAAAATGCTGATATTCAGCAACATTCCGCCCAAGCCGAGCGTGTCTAACCAGTCCGCCGCCCCCTGCCCGCCGTTTGTGCCAACTAGTCCGCTCCAACTGAATCCATCGTCCGCCATGCTGCCCAGTTTGCGCCTACCCGCCCCTGGCAAGATTAGGCGTTCAGGTGCCGTCGGGAATTCCAGAACCACTAGTTGAGCAAGTGTTCAGTGTCGAAAATTGATGATCTGGGACAAGAGACCATCAGTGACAGTTAAGCCCGCGGTATTCTGCTAGACAGAAACGGCGGGAATCTTCTCCTAGAAACATAGCATGAGGAAATAAACTGTGCGAATGGCGACACCAAACAAAAAGAACGAGTAGACCTTGAAGGGGTCAGAGTGGTAACAGAAATTCTAAAATTTTAGCTCAAATTGGCACGAATTTCGAATAATGTAAGCAATAATAATCAAACGAAACAAAAACATGCCAACTAAAACATATAAGATTTGAAAGTATACAGCGGACCATTCCATACAAATGAAAATAACAATGAGAACGGTGAATTAGTGACGAATTTGCCTAAGAAAGTAGTGAGACTTTTTTTTCTAATTGAACGTTGTAGCCCAATTTTACAGTTGAACCTATTTTTACCTGCATGTTTCTTCTGACTGAAAACAACATTACTGTTTTGGAATGTCCCAGCTAGAGTCCAGATTAGATTCTGATAGAGGTTTTTCAATCTCAAAAGACTTGAAGATCATCAGAAATATTCTCAAAAATACAAGTGAAAACATGCTCATAGCTTGCCAGTGATGGCATAAACAAATCCTTATCTACAGTGAAACATGTGATACTCACATGCAGTATCACCATGTGAGGATGTGTTAATTCAGATAGAACTAGGGTTCTACATAAAATTTTGAACGGATCCATTTATCAGTGAGTTTTAAAAAAAAGACCATGAGGTGTGAATTCTGAAAATGATTTTGGTCTCACTTTCAGCATTAAAGTGAGTCACAGCTTTTAAGCAAATTTTACAGAAAACCTAAACGACTGAGGACTTTTACAGGGTAAAGTTAGTGAACATTGCCAAGTCAAAACGTGGTGTGTGGAGGGTTTGTGAAAGGCACAAAAACTGACCTTGAACATATTTATTCACCTGCAGATGAAAACACTCTCTTATTCTGACCAAGACTGGTGAAAAATGCCCTCAGATGATATTTGACTGAACTAAATCCTCTTCTGAGTCCACCAAATGTGCGTTTGATATTCTATAAATGTACCGACTGCAGAGATGTGCTGATCTATTTTTTAAAATATTTTGTGATATCTCTGTTAAAAAAACAACAATTTTCTGGCTTGGCCATGATAACATATCTATGTAAGCATTTCAAATATCTTCTCTGACTTGTTTGTGTGGGTTGAGCTCCTAAGTCAACAGGGAAAAAGTGATGAAGAGGAGATTAGAGGCAGACAGAGAAAAGATAGAGATAGATCTACCTGATGACTATCGATCCACTCTGGCTTTGCCCATGAATTTTGGATGAGAGTATGAAGACTTATCAGTACAGTCTGCCCATCACTCTGTATGCTTGGTGACATCACAAATGTTGATATGGAAATTAATAAATCCCACATGGCCTCTTGCAATTCTAAAGGATGGCGTATTAACAAAGGGAGTACATTTCTGCCAAAAATCTCAGAAATTTTCAAGAAAAAGCAAGGAAACTACTGAGCTCCAGAAGTCAAAAATTGGCTTGGGAAAAAAAAAAAAAAATCAGAATATTTTTTAATTAATCTCAGAACTTTTCTAGAATTTTTTTTAAGTTGTTGCATTTTACTACTTCTTTATATTGTTAATTATATTGGCGTGATCACCAATAATTTGAGTCTTTTAGCAATAAGTTCAATTGCCATCTGAACGATTAATGAAAAAAAAAAAAAGCAATTTAGGCTCCCTTGAGAGGATAAATTCCCTTTCAGAAAGATTTGAGTTGATAAAAACTTGTTTTAGTGATTCTGCTGTTTTGAGTACACGTGTTGTCTGTAAGCTGTCCGACCGTGACATCTGCTGCACATCTTCTGTTGCTTCCTATTGTGCGGGAGGATTAAATTGTTACCGTCTCGCCATCTGATGCTGCCCACCATAGATAGGAATGCCGTCTGCCAGTTAGGTTTCTAAAAATGAGCTACTGCGATTTGTCCTCGTTTACAAAAATAAATACCCTACCTGAAGACAGCACAATCATGCTAAGTTAGCTTAATAGTATGTTTTTAAAATAATTAGCCCAAATATAATCATGTATTAACTGACGTGTAGTAGACTGCTATCTGGAGATCACGTATTCACTGATGCAGTTAGATGTAACATCTCATTCAGTCATTTTGTTTGCAAGTAATTATTTCTCCATTTAGTTATTTGGCACATGTTCAAACATAATAGTTTGAGTGACACGTAAAAGGACAGTTTTATAAACCGAGAACCAGAAAGCTAGAAATTAATCCCCCGCACTTCTCAGTAAAAAACCCCAAACTAATCCAAATGAAGAGATTTAGGCTTTTTATATATCCATTGGAAGGAAATGTGAATTTCTTTTTCATTCCAACATTGAGGTTTCTCTGTACATTTAAATGTCTAGAAGTTTCAGTAGTCTTTTCTTAAAAAAATACTTGCCTATCATCCACTTACATGGTATAACATCACACCTCGGTTCATGTGTTCATTTAAAGAATAAACAGCAAGTCCAGACAATCAGACTCAACCGACTTCACTGAGGTGTTGCTGGGAAGAAAATGTTGCAGATCAGGCTCAACGACTTCGAAAAGAGCAACGCAGGACAGACGACACAAAACAAGTTTGTACAATCAGACTTATTTTATATTTTTTTTGCATTTTACAAGTCAAGAACATGCAACACTTTATTCTGAAACACTCAAACACACTACTGGTAACAAATCACTTCTTCGAATCAAATGAATAATGGAATAGTAAATGATTTTTTATAGTATTTACAATTTTTTTTTGTTTAAATTCAACTCAAACCTTTTATGTCCAATGAAGTAAAGGAAAGTTAACATTTAAAGTGCTCTAGAGCACCAAGCCTCAAACATAATATGAAGTAAACTTTAAGCTAAAAATGTTGTAGTTTTATGACACTAGCTCACACCCATAATTCCAGCAGAAACATTTATTTTTATTTTTTGTATTATATTCAATGCACAAGCAAATAAAAACTGCAATGATCGCCTAAGACTATTAATTCAATCAAGTCAATGGAAAAACAAAACAAAAAACAAAACAAAAAACTAAAATAAAACAATAAATTAAGCTACCTCTGGGAGTAAAACGGGATTTAAATCTTCCCAGAAAACTAATGGGATGATTTCTGCAGCTTTTTAATTAAAAAACAAACAAACAAACAAAAAACAAAACAAAAACAAAAACAAAACAAAAAAAAAACACTTTAGATTAGTTGTGATATGTAGCAGTCAGGCTGAGAAACATCTGTTAGCCTCAGGGTCAGTACTTCTCAAATTCATGACTGCACCCGTCAACCTGATTGTCACCATGGAAACTGTAGACGTCGGGGCTGGTGAACTTGTAAAGTAGCGTTGCTTTTAGAGTCCTTCCAACCCTGAACAATAAGGAAGACCTTTTAAAAAAAAATCTAATACACTCTTGACATCATGATGGATCAGATTTAAGGCACACAAGACTATCCGCCGTATCTCTTATCTTGGCAACCTACAATCACAGTTGAACAGCTCTTTAAAAGATCTGAGCGGTTTACAGCGATCAATGTACTTGAAGGAGTTTGGCATCTGAGAGAAACAGGAAAAAAGGCAAAATGCGGGGAATGCATTTTTTTTTTTGTTTGTTTTGTAAACGTTATGAGCTGTCGCCGGGCAAACAAATTCAAGCTTACTGCCTACGTTTGCTTCCTTTTAAAACTGAAATGCGCCGATAAAAACAATCAAATTAAAGTTGAGCTCGCTCGTTCGCTCGGCCGCTTCACGTCCATGTGGTTCGCTGTGACCTGAGAGCGGCTGCCGCTTCTCTCCATTGGCCAGGAGCTTCATTTGTTGGGGGAAACTCCATCTTTCTTCGCCGCTTTTTTGCCGGGGTTGGACGGCGCCGTCGCTTTCTGGGTGCTGTCTTTGGCCGAGCTCTGTGTGGAGGCGGAGGTCAAGGCGGCGGTCGGCTGGGGGGGCACGTTGGCGGATTTGGAGGCCTGCACGGGTTTTGAGGTAGAGTTGGAAGGGTGTCTTCGACGCCTTCCTTCATCCCCGGCCGAGGATGACGGATATCTCCTCCTGCCGCCCTCTTCTCCGATTGGAGGCTGCGGGTGAGAATCACAGCTTAAAATCTGTGACGACTGTCTATTACTGACGGGAAATAACACTCCAATCAGAAGGAAGAGGTCTCAAACACTCACCACCACCCTGAAGTCCTCCAGGTTCCGGAACTTTGAGAGGTGCTCCTGCAGCTTCGGGTCAATGGGCTGGTTCTTTATCCTGGAATACTTCAGGAAGGCCCAGAACTTCTCCAGTCCGTACAGCTGACCTACAGGGAAAAGAACATTTAGCTTTAAAGGGCCAGTGTTACGTATTTTTCAGGGACATAGTGCCATTTTAAAGCACAATCAAGAGACTATGTTAACCTGCGCTGTTATAAGAATGCTACAAGTATGATTTAGAGATTTGACTCCTTGATTTAATGCCTTGAAATTAGGCCTCTGTCTCTTTAAAAAGCTCCTGTTCTTTCTGAAACTCTGCCTTCAGGGAGTAATCACAATATGGC
>NW_006800453.1:275271-288559 GCF_000485575.1 Poecilia formosa | reverse complement strand
AAAGAGCTGCTCTGTGAGGCGGAAGCTCGGAAGCTTTAAGGCGGCGCTAGGTCTAAGCAGGCGTTTTGCACGGCTGAATGGTTAACATGGAGATTAAAGGATTTCTCAAACATGCATGAAAGAATCAAAGCAACACTCCAGGCATGTTTTTGATGAGGGAATAACATTATAACATGATGTAAAGATCAATAAAGTTGATTTTACATAACACCGACCCTTTAAAGTTTCGGACAGTTCTGATGCACAACCGTAGCAACAAGATGTAGTTTTTAACAGAGACCACATATTAGTATATGGATCAGTCCTGATATGGAAAAAAAATCTAGATTGGGTATCGGTGACAATGTTCTTGATCCATAAGGGAAGATCTATTCAGTCTAATTCTATGCTTTGTGGTCTGACTGAGTGACATCATCCTTTATTGTTAATTTTACATTATTTTTAGAATTCCTAATTGCACATTCTGAACCATTTGAAAGAAGGTTTGTTACAGTTTAGTTTTTACATATTTGACCAAAGTAGTCAAATATGTACTTTGGTACATATTTGACCAAAGTATGTACCAAATACATACAAAAGTTTATAAAAGTTTATCAGTTTATGAACTGATAAACTGTTTTTATCAGTTTATTATTTATTTTCCATTGGCTGTTCTACTCCTAATTTCACTGACTGGAGAAATGAAAGTTGTTTATAAATGTTTGACCAAGCTAGTGGAGCTGTTGGTGTGTTTCAGTGAGCTGTTCTGGTGCAGAGTTAGGAAATAAATGTGTAATTCAGTACATTTATGTTTAAAAAAATGTTTTAAGTCAATTCAGCTGTTTTTCTGCATCACATTAAAGTCTTTGCTTGTAATGGAACAAAAATGTGGGTAAGCTTTAGTAGAAGGAATATGTTTGTAGTTAATTTATTGATGCTTTCCTTCACATGTGAAGGTGACACCTTGGAGAGGACAGCTGTCTGGTGAAAGGACGACCCACAGGACAGGACTGGTAACCGATTAAATGACTACTCAGCTAAACATCCACTATGAGAACGAGAAACAAAGCAGCAGATTAACTGGGATAAGCATATTTCACCTCACTTAATTGAAAGTGAGCTTAAAATATCAATTTCATTCAAATACTTAAATTATTTGGCTAAGATACAATAAATTGCAGTAACACAGGCTAGTGAAAAACATTGAAAAAACCTCGGATGATTTTTTTGGAGATCAGTGATCTGACTAAATAAAGCCCTTATAATATGCAGCTACAAGTACTTACATGTAGAGGGAAGACTGTCAACAGCATTTCTATCAGCTTTGTTACACAGCACTGTTGAATATTTAATGGCAAATGCTTGTACATTTCCAAGAAGCATCCTACTGATAGATTTATACACACTCCAGGGAAAACACCCTCATCTTTAGTAAGGAATGCAGTACAATTCCTTTTCAAAAAAAAAAAAAAAAAAAAAAAAAAAACTGAGGCAGAAACTCTAAAGGGAAACTTATAAAGAGAACAATGAACCATCTAGAACAGGAAATAAACAGTTAAAGCCTTTCCTGTTCAATCCCCCGTTTGGTTTCACTCGGCTGAAACAGGTTCAGAGGGATCATGACGTCTAAAACCAGTTTTCACTTCTTTTAAAAGAGCCACACTTACACAGGGAGGGGACATGCTCTTTTCTAAACAGATTCCATCAACTTCTCTACTGCTTCTGTGTACCAAACCTGACTGAATCCCCTCCCTCCCTCCCTTCTCTATCAGTCCCTTTAGGGCACCAACAGCATATACGCAGAGCCTTTCATTTCCTGGAAAACAAATGAAAATGTTCATGACTTATCCTGCAGTGAAGGGTGAATGCCAGCGGAGAAATCCAAAGAATTCTTCTTCTTTTTCCCAGTATTTCAAGTTGCAAAGACAAAGCGTTCAGTGTTTGGCAAAATTGCAGCGCTTAATAAATCCCAACAGCACTTTGTCTTTAAAGCAGTTAAAAGTTTGTGCAAAACACTTCTTTTTCTTTTAGTGTTACTATATGGTTGAGTGCATCAAACAGATTTGTGCAACCAATCAGATTCTGGCGAAACTCGGTTAGCGTTCTTTAGCCAAAGCTAGTTACCTTTCTCAAAGTCTTTCAGGGTCTCCTCTTGGAAGTCTTTGAAGAGATCTAACCTGAATCTCTTCTCCAAACCGTAGCTGTAGTATCTGAAGAGGCATTCCAACCCATACCTGCAGGAGGAGAACCGATATTAGCAGGGCTGAAACAATTCATCACATTATTGAAATAATCGTCAACTAATTTGGTAATCGATTAATTGTTAAATGCAGTATAAAGTAAAAAAAAAAAAAAAGTAGTAATGAAATCAAAACTGTACAACAATATATACATTTTGTACTTAAGATGTAAAAAAAGTTTGTCTGTGAATATGTTCTTCGCAGAACTCAAGTGACGATGTAACGTTGCATTATGTGATAAAAATAGTGTTTTAAAATGTCAACGCATCATTAAAACCGCATCATGTCATAGTCGAAGTAAAATGTAAGAAGATCCTAGAAGGCATCTTGAATCGTTTTGCCTTGGACGGCATGAAAGTTGATACTGAGCGTTCTGGATGAATCTGAAAAGACTGAAAATGACCAAAAGTTCAGTATTTATGTTCCAGGAGCCACGCAAAGACATTTTTATCAAATTCACTCTTGTGTCTTTGTGTAATAATAAAGTCTAATTCTACTTTAGAGCCAAACACTTTAGGGATTCTGGGCTGCATTTGATCATTTTTATTTCAAAATCTAAAATCCTAAAGACAGATCAGACCTATATGGGTATTTCTACACCAAATAAAAGATTCTTTAAAACAATGTTTGGGAACTTTAAGGCATCTCTGGAAACAAAAAGGGAGCACTTTGAATTGGAAGTAGCGAATCCTGCGTATTTTCTGGTGATGAGCCTCAAAGCGAACAGTCAGGAGAAGTGGACGAATGAGTCCGCTGATTTCTGTGTGATGAAGGAGATGCAAGGTATCTCTACTACTGGATGGTTTGTTCTTCCCTCAGACTGTGCGGAGCTGAGTCAGTCACTTATTGAGCCAAGAATGTGGGTTTGGCAGGTGTGAGGAGGCGCCTCTGGCAGATCCAGCAGAAAGCAGCTGTGCTGCTGAAGGTTGGAGGTCACGCAACGACACAAGCTCAACCAATACAGATCAATCGATGGGAGTTCTGTGTCCAATTTACAAAGACTCGATCTGCTGACATGAAATGAAACGATTCTGTTTTTAAGAATTACAGTTTGAAATGGTTGACAAAGTGTTTTCAAAATACTTTCTCAGTTACACAAACTATGCAGGTTTTTAGAAAATACTTTAAAACAAACAGAATGCCCACAAAGTTCACATCAGTTTTAGCATCTTGTACTGCAGATTAGTAAGGTTATTGTTTTTAAAGCAGCAATCTGTGTGTGTGTGTGTTATTTTCTGACTGAGAAGTCGGAATTTCCGAGTTCCGACTACAAACGGAATGCACCATCGACCATGGGGTTTCCAAAAAGCTGCAGAGGCTCCCAAACGTTTTATGGCAGTGGCTGAAACCTCAAGCTGATAAAACACAGCCGTTTTGCTTCACATTTACCTCCTGAATGTCCTGAGTAAAGAGCAAACATGTTGAAATATGATGACTTCTCGCATCTCTGTGTTTCCTCTGACCTCAGTTTTGAATGCAGCACCAATACTGAAAACGGTTACAGTAATATTCAGCGTTTTCAGAGAAACCTGATAGCACTCTGCTATGGTGCGTTCGCTGATTGGAAAAAGATCTGATTTCTGATATTATTTCTGGACATTTTTGCATTTCTGTTTATTCTGTCTGCTTGGTCTCCAGGTTTCATTTCCACCTCAGAATGTGTTGTGAGAAACAGAACCCGACCATCGGTATGGAGTTGAGGATTTAACCATTTCATGTTTGTCTCACCTGTAATTTTCTTTGGCATCTTCAAGTGCAAACTGTTTGAACTCCTCATACATCTTTCTGTTGAAGTTGTCCCTGAGAAAGAAGGACCAAAACCTGAACAGAGTGTTCATCTCCTGAGACTGGCCGACCCCCAACCGTTTCCTCTCTAGGGAGAAGAAAAACAAAAGCACAACAGCAGGTGGTGGTTAGCATGCGATGCTAAAGGCACAGTGCTGGCTGCTGCCTGAAACAAGACGCGTGCGTGTCTCTTTACCATTAAGGCACCTTCGGCGATACTTGTGGTATCCCTGCTGGGTGAAGCCGTTGTCTCTCAGCAGCTCGTGGGATGGATGCCAGAACTTGGGCAGAGACTGAGGAGTGCAGCCGTAGCTTCCCGTCAGCGGAGCGCCTTCTGATGGAGAAGCGTTGGAGCTGCTGTGGACCCGCCGGCAGAAAAGATTCATGTAACCGTAGGCAACGACAACGAGACGCGCTTTTATTGCTAGATGAGCCTGTACTGCTACTTTTATATTACGGCTGCCTCAAAAATATATTTGCAGAGCTATTTTTTATTGGAACATGTTGCTTTCTGTGATTGTAGTAACTGCTGATCATGTAAATTTGAAAAAGAACCTCAAAAAACCTTTAATGGATAATGACATAATATTGAAGATTATTTTTGTGTTTTTAATCTCTTTTAGAAAATACATCAGAAAGCTGTTGAAATGTAGGGCTGGACGATAAATAAATCATATATATCGTGATAGATATGTGATCAATATCAATAGATAATATATATGTTTGTTAGAATATTCAATATGAACTCCCATCCAGAACCACATAGTATTCTGGGGGATGTAGGCAGAGGGAAGAGTTTAGCTGCTCAACCTGTCACAACTAGCAGCAGTTTCAGGTTTCGTCTCTGTGCCTCATAACTGCTTAAAAATAAAAACAATGACGGAGAGAAAACTGTGGACAAACCTGGAAAGGTCACGCCACTAGTTGGGTAGAATTTCACATATTTAAAACAAAAAACTAATCAATAATTATTAATTGATATGACATGCTTATATCGTGATAGCCATATCGCCCAGCCCTAGTGAAACGTCAGTACCACTCATGTTATCAGACAGTACAGAAATCACTCCAGTTTTAAGAATATTATATAAGGCAAAAAAATACAAGAACAAAGGGGTTAATGCATGTGAAAGCTGGTTTTGTGAAAGGAAGAAATGTTCCTTGTTTGCTCTTCTATTGGTTGGAGCTGATAACAAGCCCCTTAAAGGCGGCGTTCTCATTATTATTACAGCTAGTGAAGCAGCGCGGTCTGACCTGATGGATGCAGAACGCGGCCGGTGCTCACGGGAGTCCATCACCCAACCAATGTGTGCCTCCTGCGGGGGGTTTGAGCTGTGGCGAGTCTTCTTCTTTCTTGGCATCTGGTACAGAAACCAGACATTCACATTTATCAGAGTGGTTTTGTTTTTTAGCGCTTCTTTGAAGATAAACACATTCCCTACTGTGTTTTTTTTTCTTTAAAGATTGGTTTTCATTTTCTTAACAGGTGATGTGACATTTGCAAGCTTTATTTGGTGGACTAAGGGGAAAATGGCTCTTTGTATTGCAAAGGTAGCAGAACCCCCGTTTTAGATGAAAGAAGAATCTTCTGGTAAAGTTCAGACAGAAATCCAACAGAATCTGTAGCAAAACTTGGAAATTGATGTTGAGACAGTTTGAACAATGAGATTTAGCATGACCTTGTTGAATCAGACCAAACCCTTACAGGTCAAAATACAGTTATCCCCGACACTGACCAAATCTGAGTAAAGCTTTTAATTCTAGGAAAGTCACAACAAAATTTTTTTAAAACGTTTTCTGGTATTTATCAAATAGAAATAATTCTAATTGACCTAAGATAAAAAAAAAGTTTGGTCAGATTTAACTTCAGACAGTGAGAAAAAAACTGTGATTGTGTCTTTTTCCTCAGTGTATGTAGGTATCTGATTTCAACTGTATATGGGGGGAAAAGGAAGAAAATGTGCAACATTTGCAACTGTAACTGCAGTAAAAGGTCATTCATTGTGTGTGTGTGTGTGTGTGTGTGTGTGTGTGTGGTTATTTGGGCACGCTTTCTTCCTATAACCAGTATCTTTTCTTTCCTGGCAACTTTTACCTCAGCAAACTTCATTCTCTAAAAACAAGTCAGCACAGCCGTTTATCGTTTCCTGCTGCTAAACAACAACAATTTTTCCTGATAGTAAGGAGACTCTGTAAAGCTTAGGAATTAGAATCAGTGAGTGCTGCTGACCTGTCCATCAATGGCGCCGCTCTCCTTCATAACAGGGTAGAAGCGAGGGGTTTTGTTGGGATCCTGACGTCCAGGCGTGCGAGGCGTTCTTGGGGTCCGGGGTTGAGAAGTGCTGGGAGATTCTGGGACCGTTGTAGGGAGAGAGCGAGCCAGATCCGATCCGCTCTCCACTGTTAACACACACGCACACACACACAGACATGTGTTTGTTCTTTCATCTTGTCCCAGAATTACATGCTATGCCTCGGTGAGTCAAGAACAACACTGATATACAGGTAAACAGAGAAAATTCTTAGGAACTTCCGGGTGAGCAAGCAAGATGGCGACAGCTTAACCAGGTGGCTCCCCGACAAATTTTAAAAAAAGCAAGAGTTACATAATGTAAGATATAAGATAAACTTAAAAGTGATCCAGAATGCCCAAATCCAAATCAAGGAGCACTCTGTTGTCCAGAAAATCAATGTTAAGAGAAGAAGAAACGAACGAAGAAGGTATGGCTTGCCTCTCGGACTCGGAAGCATCATTAGCAGCTAACGACTCAGCTAACGAGACAGTTAATCTACAAACTATTCTCCAAGAGCTAAGAGAATCACGTCGAGAAAACGGTGAAGGGTTCCGAGTGGTTAAAGAGGAAATAAAGAACGTAAATAGAAGGCTGGACGAGGCTGAGACACGCATCTTGGAAGCGGAGAACAAAATTCAGCAGTTGGAAGAGATAGCTATGAAGCTAAGTAAAGTACACGACGAGTTCGAGGCTAAGCTGGTGGAGCTCGAGGGGAGATCGAGAAGGGACAATTTGAGGCTCCATGGCATTGTAGAGGGCTCTGAAGATGGCTCATCGTCCATCTCAGCCTTCATAGACAATCTACTCCGAGACAAACTGGACATTCCGACATCGATTGATTTGAACATTGAAAGAGCTCACCGCTCTCTAGGACCCAGAGCTCCGCCTGAGGCCCCCCCTCGTTCCATAATAGTCAAGTTCGGCACTTCTAAGATAAAAGACGAAATACTAAAACGAGCATGGCAAAAGAAAGGCTTCACAGTGGCGGGGAGAAAAGTCATAGTGGACCACGATTATGCTCCAGACGTGTTAAAACGGCGACGTGAGTACAGTGAAGTGAAGCGGGTCCTCAAGGAAAAAAAGATCAAATTCCAAACACCGTTCCCGGCCAAGTTGAGAGTATTCTATGAGAACAACACGCGTGTCTACAACTCTGCAGCTGAAGCAACTAAGGACATGGCGAACCGAGGCTTCCAGATCACCGTTATCCAGCCATCGACGACGTTGGTAGACAAGATCAAGAGCACGATGTGGACCAAGACAGGAAAGAACGACAAAGACCAACGACAAAATGGAACTCGGGAGGGATACAAGAAAAAACTGGACGAGTTTAGAAGAGAATAAGCATAACCACAAGAGCGGATGGATCAAACACAGCAAAGGACTATTATTATTACTACACTTCTTATTACTTACCTTTTGATGTTATTCGAAGTCGGGGAACGCGCTTCCTAGAAATCGGATCGCTACAACCAGGTAACGTCACCACCAGAGGGCCCTTCTCAGCCACTGAGCCGCGCTGGCTTTCCCTCTTAATCGCTCACAAACTATAACACCGTTATGGTCATAAATAAGACCAAAGGAAAGGAAGTCTTTAAATGGATGTGTGTTAGCTTGTTCCACAAAGCTGAAATGTTTGATTTGTTCACAGTTGTTCTTTGTTTGGGTAGCTTAGGGTTGTCAATTATTTTACTCGCTCTGAATATCCAGCTATTTGCAAGCCATGACTTCAGTATCACCTCTTAGAATTACAACTTATAATGTAAATGGAGTCCACAATCCAATAAAAAGGGAGAAAATATTAAGAAAAATTAAAAAAGAAAAAGCAGAAGTAGTATTCCTCCAGGAAACTCACCTCTCTGAGAAAGAGCATAGTAAACTCAAAAGAATGGGCTTTACTCAGGTATTTAGTGCATCACATAAATCAGGTCGTAGAAGGGGGGTGGCAACTTTAATATCCCAAAGGGTCACATTTGAGTTGAGCCACGAATATAAAGACAAAGATGGTAGATACAACATTGTAGTGGGCAAGCTAGAGGGACAAGAGTTCACCTTTATCAATGTGTATGCCCCGCCTGGTTCAGATTGGTCATTTTATAAACATATCTTCGATATGATGATAACTAAATCACAAGGCATAGTAATCTGTGGGGGAGACTTTAATGTAAGATTAAATCCTTCAGAAGATACCTCTAAACAACCCAGAGCTAATTGCAGCGTAGGTAGGAAGATTAGGAAGATGATCAAAGAACTAGGAATAAAAGACGAATTCAACCCCAGGAAAAGGGATTATACATTCTACTCTTCAGCTCATCATTTATACTCAAGAATTGACTACTTCTTTATGTACAACAAAGACCTAGACAGAGTTGAAAAATGTCATACTGGGCTGATGGATCTCTCAGATCATTGCCCACTTCACATAGAAGTAAATGTTAATAAATCAAAAAACCCGTTTATATGGAGACTTAACTCTAGTATACTCAAGGGCAAAATTAAAGAAGAGTTAAGGCAAGAAATTCAATTATATATGCAGGACAATGACAATGGAGAAGTCTCCCCTGTAATATTATGGGATGCCTGTAAAGCCGTCTTAAGAGGAAAAATAATTGCAAAATCATCTCTTTTAAAAAAAATTAAGCAAGAAAAATTAAAGAATTTGGAACAAGAGCTGACCGAACTAGAAAAGACAAATAAAAACAAGACAGAACTTAAAACTATAGAGAAAATAAAACAAATCAGAGACGAAATTAACCAAGAACTACAGTCCAATATACAGAAGAAACTTTTATTCCTAAAACAAAGTTACTATGAAATAAGCCCAAAATCATCAAAATTTTTAGCATACAGACTTAAAAAACAACAAGAGGAAAGAACTATATATAAAATTAAAGAACCAACAACTAATAAAGTTACCTATAAGAATATAGAAATAAGAAAAAGCTTTGAAAAATACTACCAAAAACTGTATGCTCTAAAAGAACAAGATGGATTGGAAAAAACCAATGCACTACTAAATGGGTTGCTGCTGCCCACTGTATCGAATGAACAAAATGAAATTCTGACCAAGAACATAACTATTCAAGAAATTGAAAAAGCAATAAATAAATTGAAACCTAACAAATCACCAGGACCAGATGGATTTAATGCCGATTGGTATAAGATCTATTTAAAAGATCTATCTCCCGTCCTTCTGAGAACATTCAACTGGGTTCTAAATGGGGGACAAATTCCCCCCTCCTGGAAGGAAACAATGATAACAGTTATTCCAAAAGAAGGCAAAGACAGACTAGACTGCTCAAATTACCGCCCAATCAGTCTACTTAATCAAGACTATAAAATCTTTACCTCCATACTAGCCAAAAGATTGGAGCTTATTCTCCCGGGGATAATAAATTTAGATCAGACTGGGTTCATAAAGAACAGACGTACAAGAGATAATATTAGAAGAACCCTTAACGTGATAAACCACATTAAAAAGACAGACAAACAAGCAATTATACTGGGTTTAGACGCGCAAAAAGCATTTGACACCGTGGACTGGTCATTCTTATTTATAGTCTTGTCAAAATTCAACTTTTCCAGCAAATTTATTAAGATAATTCAAGAACTGTATAATAAGCCTACAGGTAAGATTCGGATTAATGGGGGGTTGTCAGAAGAAATAAAAATTGAACGAGGGTGCAGACAAGGATGTTCCATATCCCCATTATTATTCGCCATATTTATTGAACCTTTAGCACAGTGGATTAGGCAAAACACCAAAATACATGGCATAAAGATAAATCATAAGGAACAAAAATTAGCGCTATTTGCGGACGATATATTAATTTATCTGGCGAGACCACGGGAGTCCCTCCCAGAATTACACAAAATCTTATTGGAGTATGGGAAATTTTCAGGTTACAAACTGAACTCCCACAAATCTCAAGTCTTGACTTTCAAATACTCACCAGGCAATATTGACAAAGAAAATTTCAAAATAAACTGGGACATGGACTCAATTAGATACCTGGGAGTGACCATCCCCAAAGACTTAAGAAAAATCCTCTCAGATAACTATAACCCTTTAATGACTAAAATAAAAAACGATATATCCAGATGGAACCTGATACCTTATTTGGGTCTTATGCATAGAGTAGAAGCTATCAAAATGATGATGCTGCCAAAACTGCTATACCTGTTTCAGACCCTACCAGCAGAACCACCCAAATGTATGTTTCAAGAAATTGACAAACTGATTTCGAGATTTATTTGGCAAGGGAAACAACCCAGGAACAGATTTAAAACTCTACAACTGAGTAAAAGTAAAGGAGGTCTTTCACTCCCAAACATGAGTGACTACTACAAAGCAGCACAAATAAACCCACTGGTAGAGATGTGTGACTCTTCATACACAGCGAAATGGAAGGAAATTGAATGTTCAAACAATGGTGTCCCCCTGAAAGCCGCAATTGGGAATATAGATTTAATAAAAGACCTTAAAGATCTCAATCCATGTACAGAAACATCACTGAGGACTTGGTCAAAATTAGTTAAAGAAAACAAAGAGTCCTGTTTGCCAATCAGATGGATAGCATACGATCAAGACTTTACACCAAATAAAACAGATAATACCTTTAAAAAGTGGACGGAAAAGGGCTTGGTAAAATATAATGATCTATACCACAAAGGCTGTCTGAGAACCTTTCATGATATTAAACAGAAATATGGTCTTGATAACAGAGATTTTTTTCGTTATCTACAAATCCGGCACTATTTAGAAAAATCAAATAAGGCTGATCCAGACAGAACATTTGTCGGCATATTAAATATTTTTCTAAAGCAGTATCAATCAATCTCCGTTAACAAATTAACATCCAAATTGTACAATGAAATACAAAACCTGAAAGGAGGGAATACACTATACATAAAAGAGAAATGGGAAAAAGAAGGGAACTACCAAATTCACACTGAGGACTGGATAGACATCTTGAACAACTGTTGGAAATGTACGTCATCACTAGTTTATAGGGAATTCGCCTGGAAGACCGTCACACGCTTCTTCAGAACACCAGCCCAGAGGGGCAGAAATTCAGATAATACATGCTGGAGATTATGTGGGTCGAAGTTAGCCGGGCATTTTCATATTTTTTGGAGCTGCCCCAAGCTTTCTTCTTACTGGAAGATAATCAAACAAAGTATGGAGACCATAACTGGGGCAAATTTTACGCCAAACTTTAATACTATGATCCTGGGTAAACGACCAAACTGTGTAAAGGGTTTCTATAAAACGTACATGTTCAACATAATGTTAATTGCTGGTAAAAAAGGAATCACTCGGAAATGGATGACTGACAAAATACCCACAATAGAAGACTGGATAAACATCATCCAAGACATTTGCAAAATGGAAGAACTGACATTCGCATTAAAACTGGAGCAAGACAGATTCGAAAGGTGTTGGACCCCCTGGCGGACTTTTTTGAGCACCAGATCTGATACTAATGAAAGTAATGCGACACCCACTGTTCCTTAGCTACTCTGTTCGGTTTTGACTACTTGTTTTACGGTTCGGAAAAATTATTCTGATGCGATACGGATTTGCTTAGACTTTCTCCTCCCCACTCTCTCTTGTGGAATTGAGGTGGAGGAGGATTAAATGAAAAAAAATGGAACAATTAAAACTGGAGCCGGGATGTTCACCTGAAATGGTATGCTTTATAGAACACTGTAACAAGCTGATTAGTAGAATGTATTTGATTGTACCATCTTCTGTGAACAAATGTGATGCATACCTTGTTGTTGTTCCCTAATAAATAAAATAATTAAAAAAAAAAAAAACAGAGAAAATTCTTGAATATAACTTAGTATATTTGAGTAACTTTCCGTCTTTGTGGCTAAATCTTTGTGGTATAAAGCAGACTGCAATGCTTATAGCTATGAAAAAATATACATTAAGGCTCTAATCAAATGACTTGAAGACCTTGATTATTAAAATTCCTAGAGGCAAATTTTCTGCCTCCAGGCTTTGTTAAATTATGTTTTTCTATTTTCTGACTTGGTAGTGTAACTTTCTGAAATTTTAGCTTCTGTTTTTTATCATCTTCCAGCTCTTTTCTTGCTTATTGTATTTTCTCATCAAAAAGTGTGATAAATGACAAACATAATAAAAAATACATTAGTAAATTCTAATTTATAAAGTTTTCATACTTCAAACTTGAGACTGAAAGTAAAGTGTAATGTGTGCTTTTTAACTTTTAAAAAGAAATGTGAAATGTTCTATTTGTCATCCATTTCTGCCATTGTACCCCCCCTCACAGTACACACTTGAAACTAAAAGTGCTATTTGAATTATTTTAAGCAATAAAATGTTTTCTTATCAAAGGAAGGAAATTTTCTCTTTTGTATATTTCTTTCATTAGATTAAGTACTTCAGCGGTGTCCAAACTCGGTCCTCCAGGGCCGGCATTCTGTATGGTTTAGTTCTCTCCCTGGTGGAAGTAACAACCTTTTCAGCTTGTCAATGTTCCTCTTAGGCCTTCTAACGAGTCATCATTTCATCCAGGTGCATTAGACCAGGGAGAGAACTGAAACATGCAGGATGCCGGCCTTCGAGGACCCACTTTGGACACCACTGAAGTATTTACTACAGAAGGGAAAAATCTTTCACCCAATTAACTGTCAGAGTAATCGACATGATAATAGATTAGTACAACAATGGTCTACAGTGCACCTCCACAAACTCACCTGTCATGGGAGGAGGGGGGACTTCTTGGTTCGGGTCAACGGGAACTTTGGGAGTGAGGGTGTCAAACTCGTCTTTACTGATGACGTTTAACTTCTTGAAGTTCTCCACATCCTGCTGGAGAGGACAAATCGAGTTCAACTGGCATCTTTAAATGCACAATGGCTGACTCCTCTATGAGGATGCAAAATATGCCAAAAATACTGCATTAAATGTTGGCTAATTATTTAGGTAGCATGCATTCAGGATGCATAAAGTTGGTG
>NW_006800453.1:206823-275168 GCF_000485575.1 Poecilia formosa | reverse complement strand
TATATATATAAATTTGACTTTGTAATTTAATGCCTTGAAATTGGGTCTCTGTCTCTTTAAGAAACTGTAGCTGTAAGGAGGAGCTGTGTCCTTGAGGGTGGAGCTAGGTTCACCCAGCCGTTTTGCAAAGCTGATTGGTTGCCATGGAGATTAAAGGATTTCTCAAACGTAAATGAAAGGATCAAGGCAACACTCCAGATTTGTTTTTGATGAGGGAGTAACATTATAACATGATGTCAAGCTTAAGAGTCGACTTTACATAACACTACCCTTTGAAAATTAGAGTAAAAAAACAGATTGTAAGGGTAAGAAGGTAGATTTCTTAGGAAAACTACAGCAACTCTAGTTTAGTTTACTCCTGCCTTTAGTTGTAATTGAGCTCTCAGTTTGGGCTGACAACAGGACAACATGCGGGTCCAAACAGCTGATAATACCAGCGGCTGCAGCCATGTGGGCCAGTGTGACACACAACAGATGTGGCGTGGACTATGACCTTTACATGCCTGCATCAGATGTACGATAGTGGAAAAAAAAAAAAAAACTGCAGGTGACCTTGGTGTGTGTGTGTGTGTGTGTTCAGGTGGAAGATTTCCCACTTTATTGACAACCTTTGAGCTCAAAACGAGCTGACGTTGCTAAAAAAACAACAACAAAAAAACAAAACAAAAAGACACCAACAAACATGAGGACAATTTCAAACCTACTTTAGAAGACATGTCGTATTTATAGGAACATGACACGTTTTATTTACTGCGATTTATAATTACAAAGGTGAGCGTTTTGTTTCTTGTGGTTAATATCTGCAGAACAAATAAAAATAATGGGTCCAACATACAATTAACTAAAACTTTAAGTGATGAAACAGTACAAAGTCTGATCAGAAAAAGGCAGGGGAGATGTTTTCTGATTATCCATCTGGGCAATCTTGCAAATACAATCTGAGCCAGCAGGTCAGACCTACAAGAAAATAGTGTATCTGTAGCTTTAAGAACTTACTGTCAAATGTTTTGAACTTGCAACTGCTTTTTAAAAATTTTGATAGCAGTTCCAGATCATTTTATGCATCTATTTATTATTTTACACTGGTCAAAATTATGTCTAAAGTTTTGAAGCTGACTGCAGTAACTGCTGCCTATCACAGATCAGCCAATGGCTCTAGCTCTTATTTCCCTTCTACTTATCTCTTCCTCAGCACTTCCCCTCCACATACAACTCATCATCCTTCTCGAAGAGCTGCAGAAGATCTGCGTAGTATTTTCAGTTAAATACATAGCTGGAGGTGGGAGGAAAGAATACAGCTGATTCATTTCAGCAGGGTAATGACTGCATGTTATTCTGGCTGCACAAGAGCAAAGCAGTGGAACTCATCCAATCAGGTTTTCCACCTTTAAAAAATGAATTGTTTTATTCAAATGCTTGAAATCAGAAGGTTTTATGGTGATAACATAGTTTAAGTAATAATTTTTCAAGTAATTATAGTTTTTCAATAGATAAGACTTTACTATGACTGTTGTGAACGACTGCCTGCTGGTTTTATCCCATAAATTCACTGCTCCTGCACATAAATTACATTGCATCATGCTGTGTAACGTAGACCTAATGATCTTACGTGCGCGCTTTCTGCAGATGCAGCAGCTTTTCTAAAAGCAGGTCACTCGGCTCTGGAAGCAGCTGTCTGATACGTGAAAGGCTTGTGCAGAAGGAAAGGTTATTTTAGTCCCTCTGCACACATCATGAAGCAACCGCACTGCCAAAGAAAAACTTTATAGTACGTCACTGTACTGAGGGTGGCAGAGAAACTGGGTTCTGCTTACACCTGGATGATCCCATAAAGAATGTTATTACTTACTTCTACAAAGTTGCTACATTGTGAGTATTATTGAATTTAACTTACTGGAAAGAGAGGGAAAATGGATGTTTAAGATGCTGTGTGATACACTCAGCTTGTATGACTTTACCAATAACTATCAATAACAGGCAAAAAATTGACTGTACCTAAAAGCCTCATACAGGATTCCAAATCTAAGTACAACTATCAATACATTTATTTGCACAATTTTCAGCTCTCAAAAACAATTCTTAGGAGTTATATATTTTTAAGTTACAAATGAAATTATTTTCTATAGCATTTCAGTTTCTGATACCTGCGAGAAAGCAAGACTTTCTGCTGATAATCTGGCTCAGACTTTATTAAGGGTTTACAGTGGCAGGGGCCCAGGGTGCCAATTTTTGGGTCGTCAGATTTTGGTAGAAAGAGAAAAACAAAACCAAAAAAACAATAAAATCATGCAATTGGAAATGATTAAGCTTGTTTTAATTTATCATGCCATTAATTGATTCATTGCGAAGGCCCTAGTGCTAATCAGACTAGAGGGAGGTGTAAGTGGAAGATGATGACTGGATCAAACATAGCGATGTTGTTTTAGCCTCCAAGTGTACATGTCCAACTTGACTATCTCTACATTTATGTTACGATGCATTTTCTGCATATGAGAAGTATTTAAAGAAAACCAAAAAACTTACGAGTTAAATAAAGCGGTTAGGCTACCGCTGTCTCACCTTGCTGCACTCGATCTGCTCCTCTCCCTTCCACAGGTCCTGTTCGTAGTAGTACAGCCCGTCGTTGATGGCCTTGGCCAGATCGGCTGTGATCTTGGCCCGGGACTCGTGGTTTCCCGTGCGATCGCCGCCGGGGTGTTTGCGGAGGTACGGCGGGGTCTGGGTGACAATGAGAATCTTGTTGACGTCTTGGTCGTCCAGCTCGTAGTCCGAGTCGTCTTCGTCCGACCAGTCGGTGAATTTGTTCTTCCTGGGCGCCATCTGCTCCATCTCCTCGTCGAACATGAAGTCCAGCTCCTCCTGGTCCAGTTCGGCCTGGGGAGGCGGCTGGCTGCTCTGAGCAGGGGGGGCCTTGGGTTCCCCCTGGAGGGCGGGAGGAGGTTTGAGGAAACATCCAGTTAAGACCAAAATCTGAGTAGAATATCCTGCCAAAGTATCCATGCCGTGAGCCAGACTTTAGAAAGGGTTTACAGGCAGTAGTTTTTGGGGGCTCCACAGATTTTAAAATTTTTTTAATGAATGCATGTTTTGTAGACACTGTACTTCATATGAGAATCATAGGCTCATATCAGATGAGTTGTAACAATATGTTGGGATTTTTATGAATATAAACAACACAAGTTTTTGAAAATTATGAAGTTATGGTAATTTTTTGGGGAGGGGAGAGGGGGGCAACATGGAGTTACTAAATAAACCTACCATCATTGGTTCATATCTAATCATGTATAAAACCACAGATTAATGTACGTAGCAATAGAATTTTTATTTAGTGGATAAGGCACCAAAATGATTTCCAGCCCAGGGGCCCAAATCCTTGTAGATCCGGTTTTGTTCATACTCTTCAACTTTACATTTTGTCTAGTTCCAGCCATAAACTACTGGGATTTTCCAAACTTTTCCACAAATAAAATCTGAAAAATGTAGCATGCTTTTGCTTTTTCTAACCTGATACAGAAAAGATCAAAAACTGTATGAATACTTTTCAAGCTTTCTCTAGTTTTTGATCTAAAAATTACATTCAGGCAAAAATAAATGAAGCCGTGGAATGAATGAATGTTTGAGTGAATGAAAACAAGACATGCAATGAATGAGATGTTAAAGGAAGGAGGACAAACTGGGATGAGTGAAAGTCTGGAGGAAGAAGGAACTCAACTGCAGAGGAGAGGAGGTCGGGTTCGGGCTCTAAGGGAGGAGATGGGCCAGCAGCACACACATCATCGCTGTCATGCTGCCGGCCCAAAACAAAAAAGAATAAAAAGGAGAATGCAAGTGATCACAGGAGAGAGAGACAGGAAAACATGGAAAAACAAGATGAGAGGCGGAAAAAGGAAGAGTGATGAATATAAGAGAGATGGATGTTAGTTTTGGTCAAGTACTGAAAAATATCATTATTTGGACCTATTCATCCACCAAAACCCAGAAACTGAGACATTGGCCCATCGTGATAAATTTAGAAAGATTATAAACTGTCCCATAAATTATTGATAATAATATTGTTGTTTTGAGACCTTGTCAAGTATTATACCGATAATGGCATAATCATGCAGCTTCGCTCTACCAAAGAACAATTAAACTTACATTTTTGAACACTCCACCCTGGAACTGAAAGATATTTTAAATATAAAAAAATAAAAATAAAAAAAATAAATAAATAAATAAATTGGAAATAAAACTATTCACAATTGAAACCATAAATAGTATGGATTATTAAATCTCTAAACATTTGTCCCTTTGAAAAATGTCAATCAGAATGGAAATGATCAGGCTCATTATAAGTCATCATGCGATTAATTGATATATTTTTCTCTCACTTAGGTTAAAAAAATAAAATACTATTGACCAGAAAAAGATTAGTCTCCATTTTCTTCTGCCTCTGTTGGTTATTGACCTACAGCTGGATTTTGTCCCTGCCGTCACTTGCCTTTGATTTTCCGGAGGTCTGACGGTGGCGTTTCTCCACCTGGATCCAGGCGTCCGGGTCGGGCTTGGGCTCGGACGCAGGGCCATCTTTGGAGTTGTCTGCGGCCAGGAGAGAGTCCTGATTGGACGAGCTGGGTTCAGCCGGGCCAATCAGAGGCTCCTTCACAGGCAACGTAGCTGAAAGTCACACAACAATCGGCTTTATGACATCCACTTATACACTGAAAAACACTGGAAATGGTTTTAGTTCAAAACGTGAGACATGTTAAAACTAAATTATGGATCAAAATAAAAATAAAAAAAACAGAACTTATCAACTCTCCCCTAACAAAATCTTGAAATCCAGAGAGATGACAACAGAAATAAATATTTACTGCTTTACAAATTCTAATGACATGAGGACCAGATGAGTTAATTTTGGGGTCTGTTTTTGATGAACAGCTCAAGAAATGTATTTAAATGTGCTTTATATGTGTGAAGAGCTTCTTTAATAATCTGAAGAGTGTCTGTTTTGTTCTTTAAATAATGTTTCATTTGAGGAAAGCTCATATGTGGCTGCTGTAAAAAGTTCCCAGCTTCAATTAATCCACATTTTCTGCTCCAGTGGATATTCAGGGCAGCAGCATATGGCAGAGGAAGTCAGAATAAACTGAGGTGTGTGTTTTACTGCTTCAAGAGAATTGTGTGTAAAACTAAAGAGAAGCAAATATTCATTTTGGAATTGTTGTGTTTGATTACAGAACTTAAGAGATTTGGGGGGAAAAACAGATTTGTCCACAGAACCTTCAGATGGGACACTTTGCCGGTCAGAAACTAACTCATTACAGAATGTATAAAAACATAGCAGGCGATGCTAACATCAACACTCTTCGATGTGGAAGTTGTTACTGTAGGAAAAAAATCTTAGTTTTCAGTCAGATGTTCGACAAACGAGTGAGATGAAGCACAAAAGCCATTTCTATAACATGAAACAGTCAGCAGTTCATTCAGTCTGATGTTAGCAGATTATAAAACGTTTTCTTTTAGTCCAATTCTGTCCATCATGGGATATGTTAAATAAAATAAAAAAATCTCTCTACAGACTCTACAGTCTGTAGAGAGTCATTTAATGAACTGATTTTCTCATATTGTGTGACATCGCCTCTGGTTCTATCAGAAATAATGAGTACGGCTGGAACGATCTGAATAATTGTGATGAATCGATTATGAAAATCATCAGTTTAATAACTGATCAATCCTAATCCTCAAAAAAATTACATTTACTGAATAAACAAATTCAGAGCAGTAATTAAGATGAATCTGCACAGAGCATATGTACATTTTGCATTTAAAATAAAAACACATTTGTAAGTAAATATGTTTTACCCAAAACTCCTCAAGTTGCATAGTTTTAGTTTTACCTGGTTCAAACTAACAAAAGGAATGCTGATGTTGCATTTTAGGCAATAACAGCTCAGTAACTTGGGGTCTTTTTTCTGAATCTGTTTTATCTTAATATGTGGTTTTTGTCAAGGTAGCTCAGTTTTAACAAATGGCTAAAATTAGTGTTAGAAGTTCATACTTTTGCCAACTTTCTTTAGCAAAATTTCAGACGGGTGCATATCCAAACAATCACTTGGACGTAAAAAGGTAACTGAATACTGACCAGCACTGACGGTGTTCAGGTTCTGTCGAGGAACAAACTCGGGGCAGTTGATGAGTTGCGAGAAGTCGGTGCGGGGCGAACCCACGACAGGCGGGGTGGGGATGGGCCAGCGCTCCGGCTCCGTTTTACAGCGTATCCTCTCATCCACCAGCTCCACTTCAGTGCTGCTTTTTAGAGCCTGCAGGGAGGAGCGGGGGGAAAGACGTGGAGGTTTCAGATCAGACAAAATCCAGGTGTTGAAGCGATTTCTGAAATATCTTGTGTTTGACCTGTGGCGCATTACCTCTATGATGAGGTTGACGTCAGTCGTAAGAGCCTGCACTCGGTGGAAGCTTGCAATGAGTGAAATGGGGAGGAAGCCCTGCGCATCCATTTTTCTCCTCAGGAAGAAATCCCTCTCCAGGTTGTGGCTGCTGAAGTAGTATTCACTGCAGGAGGAAGCATGTCAGCGTTAACCGCCATTCGTTTTAACATTTTCCTTTGACTAGACCATCTCAATTGGATCTTCTTCAGGCCCAACTCTTTGTTCCAAATAATGAGAGTTTAAACTGTTGAAATGTGTCGTGATGTTTCAAAATGCCAACGTCCAAACAGAAATCACAGATTGTTTTACTTTTTAAATGAAAGTTAATTACAGAGATTGCATTAAGTTCAATGGTTTGAGTATTACCATTTCTTATTACCAAAAATAAGAAAGTTGATTTTACAGTGCCTTGCAAAATTATTCACTTCTTAAAGTTGTTTGAACTTTATTAAAATAGAAAAACATTCCTGTAAAGTAGCTTTGAGTGTTTACAAGAGCAGCGCAAAAATAAAATGTATAATAATAATTATTATATCGCCCACCCCTGTTGGTTAATCTGGATTTTATTTAGGCGTATCAGAGTAAAGGGAGCTAAATACAAATGCATGACACACTTTTCAGATTAATATTGTAAAAAACTATCCTTTACTTCCAATTTAAGAACTAGTGCGCATTATATCTTAATATTGATATAAATGTGGGTTAATGTTCTTTTAAAGTCTGAATATGAAAGTCTTGCGTCAGAAGAAGAAAAAAAATAGTTTCTAATTTGTAACAGTTTCATTGAAGTGTTTTATTTTAGAGATTAAAAAAGAACTGGTTAAAGATCTCTGATTACATGAGATGACATAAGATTCAAAAGACAAGAAGAAACATTTCTAGGACTTTAAAATTATTTTTGCAGTGATGAACATTGTGACTTCAGCACCAAATGCAGACCTCTGTCTCGTTGTCTCTTGCTCGTCACACCACTTCATGTCACCATGGCACACCCTCTGACACAAATATTTGTGTGGAGCTCAGCCTCAGGCAGTAAGTAAGCATGAAGAAAAACGGCTGAACTGCAGGGAGATGAGGAGAGTGGACAGGAACGTCCCCTCTCACTATTGTCACCCCCTCCCTTCTTCCCTCATTCCCTGGCTTTCTCTCCCTCCTCCTCCTTATCCTTACAGTTCAGCTCTCAGGCCTGCATGCAATTCCTCGCCTGTCCCTTTAGAAGCACTCTGTCTATTTTTAGGAGCTCGGCTCACCCTCAACCTCCACTGGCCAGAGTCTGGTCTTTAAAGAGGCCAGGGCTGTCAAGTAGACACAAGGAGCACACTGCCCCCTGCAGGACAAACTCAAATAAGAGCAGATTATCTCATTCTAAGAGGCATTTCAGAGTTATTCAGTTTCAGTTCTGCAGAGCCTGGCCTCAGATGTAAGGACTGCAAGTTGAACTCTTGCAAGTTTGAAGGTATGTTCAATGTAATATAAAGTCATATGCAATAAATTATTATACATGTTCCGGTGAAGCTCGTTTGTCAGATTTAAAGCACCTTTTGAAAATGAACTTTCAACATAATTTCTGTATTAAAAATGTTTTATTGGTCTGATGTAATATTCTATTAAATGTGCTTTCACAACATTTAATAACAAAATTTTCAACAAAATCATAATGAACAAAAATGAAGGTTATAATAATCTATGTTCTGTGTTTCATTTGAATTCAGAACTGCATTACTGAAATAAATAAACCCCTCAGTAATATTCTAATTTATCTAATATGACACAAAAGATCAGGTTATGACACCTTACAACCACAACCTTTGCAGTTTTTTTATGTTCTAAAGCAGTGTTTTTCAACCTTTATTGAGCCAAGGTACACTGTTTTAATTGAAAAAATCTCGAGGCACACCACCAACCAAAAATATAAACCAAGATACTCTGTAGCCGCCTATACTACATATATAGTCATTCTTATCAAAGTGTCTTGAATAGGAATCAAATAAACACAAAAATGTATTTTTATCACATTTTACATTTCGTATTTCAAATTGCACGTAACATGTCCACTTCAAAAATACACCTGAACACCTGAACAGTGCCACAACACTGTGGTCTTAAATTTAAAGAAGTTGTAGAAAAGTTCAAAGTGTTTTACAAACTATTTCACAAGCATTCTTTTATCCGGAATACAGAAAATAATTCTTATTCTGAATTATTTTCGGGAAATATTCGGGAAAGATTTCATTGTTACAATATGAAGAGTTGCATGTACAAAATGTCAATATCTATATATTTTACCCATCTAGTGTGAAGCCTGTGTATATTTGGATAAAACAGCTGATTTCCTGACAGAAATTGAAGAAAGACAAAGCTCTTCCTCAGCAGCTCTCAGTCTCTCTCTGGTTTCAGGTTTTATAGTATCCAGGCTTGAGAAGATCACTTCACACAGACATGTGGGAAATGGACCCATGTTCTTTCCAACTACTGCTGAGCTTCACTCTTTTCCATCACTGTCGTTAGTCTTGCTAGATACGATGCACTCATCGCTACCTGTAACATTCATGCATCACTAATTCTCTTGTTTTAATGTAAAATGCTCTGTACCTACTGCCATCTAGTGGTAAGAAAATTACATGATTAGGCCGCTAGCCACTACTTACTAACCATGGTTTCGTTCACACTGAGCTTAAGTGCAGCGGCTTTATTTCCCTCCTGTAGTGCCAGATCGATACTCCTCAACTTAAAAGCTGCATATGAGTTTGAAAACATTTCTCGGTCGTGCCTGCTGCTAGCATGTTGTTGTTCTAAAGGAAAATTAACGCGTTCTTCTTTGATCTACAATTTTGACTTCTAATGATTCACTTCCTGCTATAGAGCCCCCTGGTGGTCGAAGAAAAATACACAGAAAAGCCGCACTGGGCTACAATCTGCATGGTTCAAAGTTTAGGAAAAAAGTAGCAGCTTATAGTCCGGAAAATACGGTAGGTGAAATTGGATAATTTCCAAGGCACACCTGACGATCGCTCACGGCACACTAGTGTGCCGCGGAACAGTGGTTGAAAAACACTGGTCTAAAGCAACATAAAGGACGTAAATGAAAGAAAATGTTTTGGATTATTTTCCTTTTTTAATTAAACTGAAACATTTGCTGTGGGTTTGTACATATAAATTGCTGAAGCTCCTTTTGTTGCAACTCCAGCTGCGAGTCCTTTGGTGCCTACAAGTTCTACCAAGCACTGCTGATCATTGTTGATCTAAAACAGCTCAAACTCAGTCAGATAAGAACTTCTTTGAACCTCCGATTTTAAGTCTTGGCACCATTTCACAATTGACTTTAGGTCTGGACTTGAACTAGGACATTTTAACACATGGATATGTGCTAGTCTAAACCAGACTTGGTCTTAAGGACCCACTGTCCTCCATGTTTTAGCTGTCTCCCTTACTGCCACACTTTCTTGGCTTTCTTCCGCACAAAGTGTTGACAACTTTTGTTCTCATGTGACCAGACGACCTTCCACATCCACATGTTTGCGGTGTTCCCTTCATGGTTTTCTTAGAGCTTTCTATTAATAATGCCTTTCTTTTTTCCCCCACTCTTCCATAAAGGTCATCTTTGTCCAGCATATGACTAACACTTGTCCTCTCAAAGGATTCTGCTGCATATCTGCAAGATTGATGTCGGTGCCTTATTCCTTCTACTTTACAATAATGCTTAACTTTGTGTTATTCATTATTGTACGTCCTAAATTTTCAGGTCTCAGAAAGCTGTAAAACACTTACATTTGCCGCTTGATGTATTCTTTGAGAAGCTTTTCATCCACTGTATACATTTGGACCTTGCTGCCATCGTCGTAGTAGTAAACCATGTTGGTACCGAACTCTGTGGGCACCTGACCGGAGCCGTCAGATGAGCGAGCGTCTCTATAGTTCAGAGAGTATTCGTACCGACCTGAGGAAGCAAGGAAAGTACAAATAAGCCACTCAGAACCATGTTCACAAAGGAAGACAAGATGCTTGAAAAGAGAAACTTAAGCAAATGATTTCCTACATTTCAGACTGAAAATAATGAGGTCAACTAAACCAGGATTTTTAGGTATGAAGGAGAGGTGCACCGATAAATCAGCCAGTTAGTAGGCCTGACACAATTAGCAATAAATCAATTAATCACATGATAAATTAAAACGAGCTCAATAATTTCCGTTTGTAGAATTTTTTGTTTTTCTCTCTTTCTACCCAGAAGTGGATATTTAAAATGTTTTCCAGTTCCAGTGGGTTTTTGTTTAAGGTTTTGTTGGCTCTAGTGGCCTTTATTTGAAAGTAGTTTGACAGGAAAAAGGGTTATGAGAGAGGGGGAAGACATGTGGCAAATGTCACCAGGCTGGGAATTGAACCTGCAACCACTGGCATGAGGACTAAGGCCTCAATACATGGGTTATGCTTTGCCCCTGCGCCACCACAGCACCCCATTCCAGTTCCAGTGCTAAATTTTCATTAGTATTTAAAGTTTATTGATCTTTGAGAGTGTTTTCTTGTATTATTATGCCTTTACCATTACATTATTTGATAATGGTCTCAAAATCACAATATTATCATTTGTCGCAATAAGTTCTGGGACAATTTATCATCCAGAAAAATTTGTTATCATGACAGGCCTGGTGGACGAGGAATCAGCCTCAATTTCCTTATTTTTGGGAGATCGGAAATCTTGATTTACGTCTGAACTTGCGCTGTTAACAACAGTCGCAACACTATCGTCAACTTATCAACTTTTCAGACAGAAAAAAAAAAGAAGAAAAAAATCGGCAGGGTCATAGATAGATCAGCTTTTTAAAGATCGGTGATCGGCCAGAAAACTGTAATCGGTGCATAAATAGCATGAAGAGTAATGCCCACCTCGTCCACGACCTCTGCCACGCCCACGACCTTTCCCCCTGCCTCGTATTCCTCCGCGACCAGTCCCGCCGTCGCTCCGAATGCTGCCGGTGTCGTCTCCGTGGTCCCGCGGCTCGGCTCTCCAACCTGGTTCAGAGGAAGCACATTCTCCTGACTTCGTTTCATACAAGCTCCTCGGCCAACTGAATAAACTTCATAGATCAACACAGAGATAAAAACGTAGGGCTGCACAATATTAGGACATCTTGAAATGGCAGCGATATCAATTGGCATAAATCCACATTCTGCCTCATTCATTGCTTCCAACACAGCAACACCAGCATCTGCTGGAGACATTGGCCATATTAATATAGTAGTGCTGTGATATATTGTGCAGCCCTAATAAAAAGTCAGAAATAAACATCTTGTGAAAGTCTTCATACTCCTACAATTATTGCAACCAGAAATGTCTGTATTTGACTGGGATTTTATGAGACAGACCGTCACAAACTGGAATGTAAATGTGAAACGTTTAAAGGATTCATGTAATTAGGACCATTCATACATAAACAGGGCAAAAATGATGCACGGTTTTCTAAAGTCTTTACGAATAACGTGAAAGGTGCAATGTGCATTTGTAGCTGCTGGGCTTTGAGGATTCAGTGGGGATGGAAAGTATTCAGACCGCTTTAAACTTTTCACTCTTCGTTTCATTGTAGCCATTTACTAAAATAAAAAAAGTTCATATTATATCTCATGAATGTACACTCAGCATCCCATCTTGACAAAACCCCTCCCTCCCCCCGAAATGTAAAACCTTTATTAAAAAAGAAAAACTGAAATATCAGACATTTAAAGCAGTCTGAATACTTTCCATACCCACTTTATGTCTCTATGGCAACGTTCACACAGCAGGTCTTGATGATTAATTCAGATTTTTGGTTGAAGTCAGATTTTTTTGCCTGGTTGTCAATGATTCTAATTAAATGTGACCACAATCAGACTTCCATGTCGACTCCAAAGTGACGTTCATGCGCAGAAGAAGAACATAGAGGTCACACAGCAGCAATAATGAATGCCGCTGTCAATGGATCAGTTTTAAAGTTTATTCGGTTGCAGGTGCTAACAGTATCGTCACAACTTGGAGTCTTAAGGGGTGAAAAGTTTGGAATTGGGCCATTCAGACTGCCGTGAAGAGACCGGATACGGACAAAAAAATTTAATAAAAATCGGCTTTGGATCGTGAACGTAGCCTAACAGCTTTGGACATCTATAGACTGAAACTTTTGCCCGTTCTTTTGTCGTTCAAGGTCTGCCAGATTAGATGGAGAGAGTCTACAAACATCAGTTTTGAAATCCTGTCAAGATTCACCGAAGGATTTAGCTCTGGACTTTGACTGGGCCACTGTGAAGATGGTATGTTCAGTGTGTGGTGTTTTTCCACCACACAGAATTTTGTAAAATGGGCCAGAAAGTCCAAAAACCATCTGATCAGATCGCCTTCATCCAGATGTTAGATCTGTTCCTTACAAGCTTAAAATGGATTAAATCTTCATATTTATTTGCATAAGTTTAGTTTGTTATATTTATTTTGTAGCTGTTATGTTTTTATTTACTTTGGGATTTTTGGGGGTCATTTGTTGTTGAAATGTGTCGTGTTGGAAAAAGGAAAATACAAAATAAAATTGCTTCAGGAAATAAACAGTTAAATAAAGCTGCATTTGTAGAGTGCAGGACTATTGCTTCTGATACTTGTCGATGATTTAGTTATGCTGTACTTTGTCTTGGTCTGACACATAAAGCCCTAATTAAACACTGCAATCTGTCGCCTTAACATAATAAAATGTGAGAAAAAAAAAAACGTGCCTTGTGAATACTTTCACAAGGCACTGCTAAGCTACTGAAGCTAGTCAAAGATGTATCCTCTCATGATAAGATCTTTTGTTCACAACCAATTGCCTATTTAATTTAAAACTTGCACAAAAAAAAATCATCCTACAAATCTTTCAACTCTCAAAAATAACATTTTTACTTTATTGAATGAAAAAACAAAAACACATGCAAAGATGAAATAAGTTGGAGGTCATGCTTTCATTCAGCCATGCGTTATGGAAAAGAGATCAGTGTAAAAACAAGCAGCGGTTGGGAAAAAGGGGGTGAGTAAACATACGGCTGTGTCAGGGGGTAAAGAGCAGAAAGCTGCACAGTCAAGAAGCAAACAGAGGTAGGGTGAAAAGGGGGGGAAAAAAAAGAAAAAGAAATGAGTTCCTGGCCACTTACTCCGGCTGTCATAATGCGCCCTGTTATCATGAACCCTTTGATTGGGCGACGTGGGGTTGGACGAGTCGCTGATGGGCGAAGTGTCCAACTGGGCTGGGAACCCGCCAGATGTCTTGTCGGCATCATCCCGGGAGACTTCCTCCAGCGGCAGAGAAACCCACTTACGTTTGTTACCTAGCCGTGATTGCATACCGGAAACAAGAGCTTCAAGAGTTTTGGCCGAACGGGATGGAAAGAAAAATACGCAGCTTGGAGAAAAACAAATAAATAAAACTTTCTACTGAGTTCTAAGACAAAGCACGAGATGTCCACACTTTCTGTAGAGAAAGGGTGGAATATAAACATTCATGAAATTAGCGAAATTAAGGCTGCAGTGTGTAACTTTTTAACTTTTATTTAAAAAAACAAATCAGTTTTTTTCTTTCATATTTGTTAAAACTGTCACTATTTTGTGACAGTTTAACATAAGACGGATAATCTGTGCCAAAAAAGAAAGAAAAAGAAAATCTATTTCCTCCCTGACCTACTATTGCTGTCTGAAGAAATGCACCTCTCCCAGTCAAAAACAACCAATCAGAGCCTGGACGATGGTCTTGGTGCTGTGAATCAACCTGGTGTAAGCTACTAAATATTTCAAACGTGGAAAAACAACTCACCGTTCCAGGAAAATTGTTGTGGAGAAGTAGCTGTAGCATAGCAGCGCGTACAAAAGGAGAAGACAGAGGAGCTAAATTTTTTTCACGGATTAGCCGTCTTATATAATAATGTCATGACATAATGATAATTTGAACAAATATGTAAAGAAAAAAACATGTATATTATAAAAGTTACATACTGCAGATTTTATGGGTCATGGGACCAAATCCTCCCTAACAAATGTATTTAAAAAAACACTCCATGAAAAAATGTTTGTTCCTCCACAGAGAAATATTAATCTACATATCACTTTGAGCCCCGCAACAGCAGCGCAGTCTCACAGAGAATGATATCCTGATATATTTAATGAGTCTTAGGTTACAGTAGTATGATACAAAGCAAAGACAGCAGCAGGAGTCACAGATCCTCCACTGCATGAGGAGAACGCTGCCCGTCTCTAAGCCACGCCCCTTTGGTTCAACATTACGCTGTGAAAGCACACTGGGTTTTCTAGACAGATCAGCCTGCATAATATGAAAAAAGCGGGATTTGGTTGTGTGTTTATTGAAGTACTATTAGGGGTAAAGCAATTAATTGTGATGAATCAATTAATTAAATAATCGTAGACCAACTTAGTTATCAATTAATTTCAGCAAAAACAGCCTATTTGCTAAAAGAACAACACACTCAGAAGTAATTAACCCAAAGAAATGTACAAAAATACGCACATTTTGAATTTAATATTAAAAAAGCACAAACTGTTGTCTCTAAATATCTTTTACTAAATCAAGTTTTAGCTACGCTTGGTTCAAATTGTGGAAAAGAAAAATCTATTAAGCTAATTTTGCTATCCAATTATTACATGTCAGGAGTATTTCTTTAGCTGCAACTTTTCCTACAAACAATCAAACATTCACAAAAGAAATGCTGTTATTGAATTTTAGACAACGAATGAAACGAGTCATTTCTTTTCATCTTTTTATGCATTTCTAATATTGTATAAAAGCACAAGTGGCTAAATGAAAAATCTGCAGTATGTGCTAATTTTTTATCCGATTTATTGGTTAATAACTCAATAACTCAAAATGACTGGAGAGTTCATCAAATGCAAAATAAATGTAAATACTCTCAATTGAGATTTTTTTTATTTAGATAGAAAAAAAAAAAGAGTTCAGCCAAAAAGCTCTGAAACTTTTTGTAAAAAAAACAATAAAATGTCTTTGCTCCAAAAGTTGGCAGCTCAGAAAATGTTCAGGTTTTTTCCTAGAAATTTTCTTAGATTAATTTCAAAGTTTCTGAGTATTTTTGGCAGAAATGTACTCCTTTTTCTCTCTTTGTCTACAATGATGATAATATGCCGTTGTAGAAAACTGACTATTTGGACACCAGAAACACCTTCCAAGGTTTCTTTAAATTAACTACATAATTTTGTAAACGTAATAATGTTTCATAGTAAAAGATCCTTAAGTAACTGTATAGAGAATCACTAATTTAATACACTTCCATCAACATAGACCATGTTATGTTCTCATTTTAGACACGTTAAAGTATGTGGCATTGCAGTCAAAAGGCGAGCGCCTTTAATTAATTCTTCTTTGATGTCTAAAGATGAGAGACGAGTAAAAAGAAATCCAATAGGTATGATTATTAAAGCAGAGCATGCACCAATCTGCACCAATCAGTAATTACAAACAGAGATCATTACGGTTATTAACATGCCTTTTTATACAGGAAAAACCCCCACGGTCAGAAATAAAACCAAACATGCATCTTTAAATCTTAAAGGCTCTTGACAGCATCTACAACATAATAAAGCTTTTCCTCAGTTGGGAAACAGAATGTCAATCTAAACAAATTCATATGTTTAATGTAAAACTTATACATTTACAGCCGTCAGCAGCCTTATTTAGCTCAATGTTTCTGCAGCATAAGCATGCATCACAAAGATGAAGAAAGAAAGAAAGACTCACCCTCACCTCCTCTCTTCTTCAGGCTGGAGCTCTTTGAGTCCTGTCCTGGTTTTGGTTCTCCTTCTTTAGACGGTTCCTCCATTGGATCCACATGAGCCTCCTGGTTCTCCTTGCTCTCGCCTCCATCATGGCTGCTCTCTGATTTCCTGTCTGGTCGCTCTCTTCTCTTGTCCCTTTCTCTGCGGGAGGAAGGCTTCTTCCCGTTGTTGCCAAGGACAGTTTGCTGCTGCTGAACAAGAGACACGTGCGTTTATTTACGCTTTCACATATTGTCTGTTCTCACTCCCTTTTGACACAATAATCAGACGAAAAATAAATACATTTCCAGAGAGAGGAGGTTCTCCTTCTCTACCAATAAATAGGGATAATAATCACTGTAGGATTAGCGCAAAGGCGTAAGAAACAATTTAAAATGGAATCATTTAAAAACACTTTGGCGTTTCTATTTTCATCCAGCGAAAAGGCGAAAGAGAACTAAACTTTCAGCAGGTAACAGGAAGGTTATTAGCGGAGTTATGTTTTATCCTTTTAAGCTCTCAAGCTCAGTCATGGAATATGCCAGCGTTTTAAATCTTTGGAAATCTTAGTTATCCTATGAATGCAACATTTTCTGGGAAACACAACAATAACTGCGGTTTTAAAATCAGTCATTAGACATTAGTCAGTCTAATGACTGACTAAAGTGATAACTGTGCCACGTTTTGACTTAATAAAACCTTGAATTGCTGAGAGCAGCTGTTCCCCCACACAGATGACATGACGTCACATTTGCCCCCTAATCTAAATATTTAATGACCAGTCATTTGAGGACATACAGAAAAAACAAACAATCTGAATGTTTTTTTCTAATTTCTTATATTTCTTAGAGAGAAAGCAAAATTAGCTAATATTTTCATTGAATACTGACCATAAAGCTTGGATCTTTGACTCCTTACTGAAAACTCTTTGTAAATGTCAAATGAGGAACCCAATCACGATTCAAGAGGCCAAAAATCGTTAGCATCTGTCTCTGTACCTAAAACAATAATCAAAGCTTAAACAAATTAAATATAAATTAATGCAAAACACTTCCTTTTCTTTAGTAATTGGACAAGAAGTAAAGTCTGGAACATCTCTGATTTTTTGTCTTTTAACACTTATCCAAACCTGGAGAAGCAACTAAACCAAATTCGCTACTTTTCAAGAATGTGTAGGAACCCTGAAAACACACTTTTACACACACATACGCCATACCTCTTTAGCGAGTTCTCCAGGTGTGGGCCAGTTTGTGATATCGCTGAAGTCACTGGACTGTGAAAACAAAAACAACATAATTTGAGTGTTCACATGTGGCGCCTGCAGCTGCCATTTATTCTAACATGTAACACGGCATGTTGGGACAGGTAGAATCCAGCCTGGAGGAAAAGGAGATCAGAGGTCTTTCTGCAGAGGAAACACAAACGACGACAAACAGACGGAGGCTCATCCAGTCATTGTGGGTCCTGTCAATTTGGGCAAGCTGATAGGAGATCAAGGTTAAACGAATACAGAGTGCAGCTGGACTTTACTGTATGTGGAAAGAGGAAAAAAAAAAAAATCCTTCAGTCTCATGGCATCTGAAAAGGCAGCTGGCGTTTACAGCGGATCTGGATAGAGAGGAAACGAAGATGAGGAAAAGATTTCCTCAAGGTTGCTGGGACTTTCAAACAATACTGATCCAGCTCAATATTCTAGGTCTAATCCAAAGCATTCGCAGAACGGAGATTTTAGTGATATCTGGGTTTGAAAGAATTCCAAATGCAGTGTATAACGGATTAATCAGTCATTAAAAATAATCGTCAACAAATTTGGTAATCTATTAATCGTTTCCCAAGGTATACAGGCACTAAAACAAAGGGCATTTACTGAAAGGACAACTTACTCAGCAGTAATAATTAAGGCACTACAGGATACATAATACATTACAGTGTAGCAAATTTAGTTGCTTACTACACTGTAATGAGTGATCATTACAGTGACACTAATGATCACTGTAGTGATCATTTAAGTGTAGTGTAATGATCACTACAAAGTGATCATTAGTGCTTTCAACTGGAAAACACAATTATACTTTTTAGCATGTTTAAATTCTAATTAATAAAACCGTCTGAATCAGTCATCCAACGAGGAATCGGCTGCTGACAGGATTCGCGAGGCGCGTTCCGGTAGAAAACAAAACATCCTGACCGCATACTAACCCTCTTCTATGTAGTAGTTGAAACTGAGGACTGAAGACTTAAAAATAACAAAATAAACATTTCACTGATTGACAACTAATGTGTGTTGCATTCCCTGTCAACAGTTTTCTTCAGCAAGCCAGAGTAACCATGCTTAAAGATTTTTAACATGCCTAAATAAACAAAAGATTAAATTAAAGATCCAACATTGACTCCATAATTACCCTAAAGGGTTAGTAAAATATATTCACAGTCAATTTGAGAACTACTTAATCTCTATATTTAGGTACTATGCTATGGTAATTATCCTTAAAGCTGTGTAATGGAAAAACAGGTTGGAAAAGCAAACAAAACCAGAGGATAGCAGTTCGAACCGGTTAACATTTAGCAGCAGATGGTAATTTCTCACTCTCTGTGTGTTTTAACACCTGAAGTCAGAACTATGGGAATGCAGATGAGAACTTAGAAGAATCAAAATATTAATTTATTTGCAAGTTAAAACAGGTGTTCGTCAAATACTAAGGTAAAAAAAAAGAGGCATGATGTGATAATTACTGAACATTTCTGGAACAATATTCATCTAGAAAACATGGTCAAGTTTATCCTATGTGAAAATATTTGGACGTGTATTTGCAGAAAATGTGAAAACTTAAAAACAAAATTAAAAACAGTGTTACCTTGCTGGGTTTTCTCACTCTGGGCTTGCTGGCTCGGACCACTTTCAGAGCGTTTTGTTGGTCTGCGCACAGATGATGGATAATAGAAACAGACATCATTAAATGTGGCAGGCAGGAGCAAACTGAAGCAGACAGAAGCTACAGCTCCACGAGAAATGCAAGTAGAAATCGGTTGCTCAACACCGCGGTTAAAAAGTCAACTCATCCACTCTTGCACAGTCGTTCTGTGCCGTTTGGGGAGCATAGGGAAGAAGAAATAAGTACTTAACCCCACAGGGAGTGAAGGGGTGTAAGTTGGGGGTGATTAGAGTGCAGACAGCGGCGGCACGCCGTGCGGCTGCATCTCTGCAGGCTGGGAGTGGCTCCTATCGCTCAGCAGAGGATGGCTGGATTGATAAGACACACTGGGCACACACACACAGGCTTCCATGTGAATGGGTGTATGCCTAACTGGGTCTGGGTCTGTGTGTGTGTGTGTGTGTGTGTCCACCCACAGAGCTAGATGTACAGTAACCCTGTAAACTGATGCCTAGGCCAGAGAAGGCTGCTTCAAATTTAGCTCCCCCTCGGTTGCTCTCCGCTCCGCTCTGACACACATTCACAACTTTAGCTGAGGGGGGTTCGAGACCACCGCTTTCACCAAGAGCCTGGTAGCAGCAGAAAGAACACGCACACACACACACACATATGCAAAGGCAAATGTTAACTATGAGAATGAAAAGGATTGTTGAGCTCACTGATGAAGCAAACAGGAGAAAGTAGCCAATTCAAAGTTGAAATTCCAAGAAACTCAGCTTCAGATTTGATACATTTTTAGTTCAGGAGATAAAGAATCTAGATATTCACTTTCTCAGACTGGCTCTTTAAAGCTGCAATGTGTAACTTTGATGAAATAGTATAGTATTTGTTGAAACTGTCACTATGGCATAGCAGTATGGGACACAATGTGTGGGAAAAAAAAAACAAAAAAACAAAAACAAAACAAGCTCCTATGCATTCTCCCAGTGCTAACTAGGAACAACCAATCACATCCAGGACGCGGGTCTTAGCGCTGTCAATCACCCCATCCATTCCCTTTGACAACTGCTACACTGTAACTTAGTGAATGCTATGGCTAGTTAGCATGGCCACTGATGACCACAGATAAACGGTAAGTTGTTTCTCCACCATTAGTACAATTAGCAGCGTGTTCAAAAGAATAATTGACAGCTCTAAACCCCTCCTCCAGGCTCTGATTGGTTGTTTTTGATTGGGAGCGGTACATTTCATCAGATGGCCAGAGCAGCTCAGGGAGGAGGTGGAGGAGATGGATCTTTTCACAGATTATCTGTCTCATATTACACTGCCACGGAGTGGTGACAGTGTAATATATAGAATATACATCAATATAAAAATATAAAATAATATATTATGAGATAATATAAAAAAACAACATGATTTTATTTATTTAATATAAAAGTTACATTCTGCAGCTTTAAGATACTCTTCCACCATGGTGTTTTCAGCAGGTGTACACAGTCCACTCCATTAACCCCATGCACATAAAAACCTCCAGATCCAGTCTTAGGAAAATCTTGGACACAAACAGAACTGTTGTTCAGAGACGCTTCTTTAACAGAATGCATCTGTTAATTACATGTTGAACTTTAATATAATAATCCCTCTTGTAGTCAGATGTGCGAATAGACTGCTTTATGTAGCACTTTTGCCATCTTGAATCATCTCTGGGATCATTTATACCGACCTGGTGAAGGCTACAGCACTCTAAGCAACACTGGTTAAAGTTCAAGTCCCTGCAAAATGTCTACTTTAAATTTTTGATAATTTTTTTTCTTGTTCTTGTGAGACTGTGAACATTTGCGTACCTGGTTTCAATAATGCTATAGCTTATTTATGTCCATCATTATGAACACACATCATGCAATAGTAATCATTCAAATACATGACAGGTTTAGCATACACCAATAAAAATTAATTACAGTTTATGCAAAATGTTAATAAATGTATAAAATATACAATAATAAACCATTCCAGTTAAAGGTACAGTGCTTTTAAAGAGCCTTTCAGCTTCTTTTAAAGAATTTTATTCAGCTCCAGGGAGGTAATGGTAGAGAGATCCACTCATTCATTCAGAAATAAGTCACTATTTTAGGAGGGTTGGGGGATTAGCATCAATTCAACTTCATCATACCTGGAAAAATATTATTGTCCCTCATTGTAGAATTAAAAGAACCTAGAGGAGAAATAAAAGCAGTCAAATGACTTTCTTTTATTTTTAAACTACTGCAGTAAAAAAATTTAATTGATATGAACAACATTACAAGTTGTGAAGAACTAACTAAAGCCTTCATCTATAAATAAATCCATGTAAAAAAAATGACATTGACGTCTTTTACCTTTCAGAAGACGCATTAAGTCTGGAAACTCAATCTTTTTCTATTTTTAATATTAAATGTTCTCTTTATTTAGCAAACTCTGCATCCAGAAAGAATTTGGAGCTTCACTCGTTACACATTTTATGTTACATTATTCCTAACTTGATTACATTTCTATGTCAATACCATACAATTTTTCATTTTTATTTTTTACAAATTTATTAAACAGAAAATTGCTGTAGGATAAGTTGTCCTAGTAATTATTTTGACAAACATTAATATTGCTGTTTTGAGATTGTTTTGATGTATTATATTGATAATGGCATAATTATCATAATAATAAGTTTGCCCTCTCAAAAGCTAATAAACTTTAATTTTGTAAAGAACACTTAGGGCTAGAACTGGAAGATTTTAAATATGCAAAAAAAAAAACAACAAGCTGAAATAATAAAATAATAAATAAAATGGAAATAAAAATCATGTGCAACAGAAATCATAAATAAACAGGCTTTAAACACAATTACCTTTCAAAAAAAATATGAGGAAGGAACTTGTTGAGCTCATTTTACTGTATCCTGCGATTAACTGATTAATGTCTTATTGCGACAGGCTTAAAGAAACTAAAGGACTCATATTTACTTGTGTATTCAAAGACTTTGCTATGAAGTTTTAACGTGAGCTCAGGTGGATCCTGTTTCTGCTGCTCTAAACGTCACAGTTAGCATGAACCAGCATGACTCAGAATCTCAGTCAGAACCTGAAGGTCCGTCTATCTGAACTCCACTGTTCCTCTGTGGAGAGAGGAGAACCTTCCAGAAGGACCTAAAGCTCCACCTGTATAGTGAAGAGTCCACTCCTTAGAAAAGCAACATGGCGGCCCGTCTGGAGCCGGCTGGAAGGGCCCTGGAGGACTCAGACTGTCAGGAACAAGACTCTCTGGTCTGGTGAGACAAAAACTGGACTCTCTGGCATGAAGACCAGATTACCTGCTAGGAGGAAAATCAGGCATGGCTCATCCCCATGGGGAAGCACGGGAGTGGCAGCATCAAGCTGGGTGAAAGCAGTAGATTCAGAACCTCTCTGTGAACATCTTGGAGCGGCCGGGCCAGAGTCCAGGCTGGGGTTCGACTGTACATCTCAGGAGAGATCAGAAAATGGCTGACAGATGTCTGTGATGGAGCTGGGTTTGGCAAACAGGAAACTGACCAAGAAAAGCTCTGTCAGCTGGTCATGCCGTATGCTAAAGCTGCATTAAAATAATGAGAGAAAGGCTGGGAATACTTATTTACATGTGATTTCTCAGTTTGTTGTTAATATATTTGTAAAGACAAACTTTTGAAGTGATTGTAGGAGGGTTTTTTAAAAAAAAAAAAGAAAAAAAAAAGAATTTAGTCCATTTTTAAATGTGGAAAAAGTGACGCAACGAGAATATTTGCTGGATGCAAGTTAAACCCAGATTAGCTAGGATGAAAATAGAAGCTACTCTAAAAGATGCTGAGACCAAAGTCAATTTCTACTGTGCATATTCGATCAATATAAAGATTGATGTTTATTTAAGAGCCTTGTTTCATCTTATCTCAACAAGCTCCTTGTTCACAATTATTTTACAAAGTTTATTTTAGTTAAACATTACAAAAGTCAATTTTTTTTACAACATTACCAAAAGCTACATTTTATCCAAAAGTCATTTTGTGGAAATTAAAGGTAAACAGTGTATGAGGTAATGTGGAAACCTGAATCTGTTTTACCAGCTGTTCAGGTATCTTGTTAACATATGTTTTAAGTGCAGCTGATTTTTTTAGATATTTTTTTGTGAAAAAGTGTAAAAAAAACAACCCCCCAACAACGGTGGGGTTCTTTTCTCGAATATTTTTTATTATGATGCTCCCACCACAACAAGTATTATTCCTCCTTAAGTCCTAATTTGTCTTTCTACTTGTTCATCTATTTAAACCTAAATCATTTTCTCCGATTCCAGAAAATTAAAAGTATATATTCAATAAATGTTAATATTTTTTAACTATACACAGATATTCGACTTCCAGCAGATCCGTCTGTTAAAGCACCTTGTTCACATACGTGTTACTCTCACTAGTGACAGCGACCCGGTGGGAGGAACGGCAGGCTGCCAGGCCATTGGACATGCGAAACGTGCCTTTACAGCAGCAAAGGCTGCTAGCCTGCTGGCTTTAGCCTCAACCAGCGAGATGAGCTAGCTGCTCGAAGCTGAAGCGTCGATTTTAGCTCAAATCGAGCAGCTTTTGAGCTTCTACCTCCCCCCAAAAAACAACAAAATACTCCCATTTCACTGCCACAGATATCCCTGTGGGGATCGGAGCAACATAACAGCTAGCTGGTGGGAGCTAAAAGAAGTAGCAGTTGTCAGCAATCAACACGTGGTGCTCATGAGCAACCCGAGCACGGGGGGGATGGGGCAAATATGTTGCTAACACTTAGTTAACATCCTAATTGTTTAATTACATTTGGCTAAAGCCACCGTGAGATGAGCTGACAGTTCATCTCGCGGTGGGTTTCTCAGGAATGAAGCGTTTAGAAATGCCTCGACAACGTGACACATTTGCTGAGGACCGCATTATTCACTTTCCCCCCCTCGTCTATAAAACATGGGAGCAGCTCACCTGTCTCCTGGGAGCCGGAGTTGATGTTGCTGACCGGCACTCTGCCCGTGGTTCTTTTAGTCCACGGGTTGACTTTCGGCGGAGGGGCTTCTACAACTTTCTTCTTCACCGCCTCGACAGCCGAGTCAGCGTTACCGCTCTGTTCGTTTTCTTTATCGTTTTCTTTGCTTTTCTTATGCGTGTCCGCTTGGCTCTTGGTCGACTCTTGCTTGTGGTCGTCCGCTTGCTGCTTCTCCGTGCCCCTCTGCCCCGGCTCCTCTTGTTCTTTGTGCAGATGAGCTCCCTCCGACTTGTTTTGGTTTTTGTCCTGCACCCCGTTGGAGCTGCTCGCTGTCAAACCCGAGTCAACCTGGCTACACTCAACCTCGGTGGACATCCTGCTGGTTTCCTGACAGCGCACGGTGTCAAAGCCAGTGTGGAGTCGTGGTTCTTGTTTTCCTTGCAAAGAGAAAAGTCGTGAACAGCTCGGGGGGTGACCACATCCACTCGAGGCAAACAAAATTTGGGCTGGACCTCGCTAGCCCGCTAGCCAAGAAGCTGCTGCAGCTAACTGTTAGCTAGCCTGGGACCATGCAGAAGCCAGCGAGCCCGAGTCAGAAGCTTTTTCCCGCGATATTTAACAGTTTCATATCATTTAACAGTTTCCTTCGAGCGTGTAGTTAGCTTCCATAAACGCGACAAGCCCTTGTTTGGTTCTTTGGGACTTTTAATAACTTTAGAGAGAGAAAAAGAAACCTACTACAGCGACCTCCTCTCTTAGTGTCTAATTTCACCTCCACGCTACCAGCAGCCAGCTCGTGCAGCAAACTCTCCTAAATTCTGTAAACACTGGCTCTGCTGCCCCCATCGGCCGTCACTGGGAACTACATACAAATATTTACAACTATTTTTGAACACATTGTGGAATAACATTTACCGAGCTGTGTCTTTTATCTCGTCTACTTATGGTCATGTATCAATTATACTAACGTGCATAGATTGAGTTAAAACTGCGACAAGTGAGTATTTAAAATAAACTATTTAATATATTTGGCGTAAAAGTAGGCAATTGCATATTCACTATTGGGAACTATAGCGAATTAAAATTCCTTTTAGGAAAAATTGGACGTCAAACTAATTTCTTCAGTTTTATTTCTTTTCCAGTACTAGTACTGGTGCCTTTGTTGTATTAACCTTCTGAAACCAATTTAAATATATATTTAAATATTCCCATCTAACATTATCTATTAATGTTATATGATGTTAATATATCATGGTATCCATTTAAATCATCAAATTTATTAATGTATTATTACATAATATATATTATAATATATGATATAGCTGTATTATAATATAGATGTTACCATATTATACCTATCATTTAGATATATATAATATTACCTATTATATATAAATAGATATATTACATGTCTATTATGTTAAAATATTTGATGACAAAAACAAAGAAATCTGTAATTGGTAGTTGTATGTTCAGTAGAAAACTGATTCTCTAAGCTCATTCCTTTATAAAGAAATGGCAACAGATAAAACACTATCACTATGTCCAGAAGAAAACTACCGCTGCACCTCAGACTGACCATGCCTTCATCAAGCTGAAACATGGTGGTGGTATTATTATGCTGTGGGGATGCTTTTCTTCAGCAAAGAAAGTGTCATTAGTAAGATTTAATGGAAAAAATGGATAAAGCTGCAAAACATACAGCCAAAGATACCATACACTGGTTTAGATTAAAACAAATTCACTTTAGAAAGTTCAGCCCTGAACACAATCGAGAACTTTTGGGACAATTTGAAAATTGCTCTTCAAATTCAGTCCAGTGTGACTGAATTTGAGATATTTTTTGCAAAGAAAATCTTCAACACTTTCCATTTCCCAATGAGCAAAGTTTCTAGAAGCATGTCCCAAAAGTGTTACAGCTGAGTAATGACCGAAGGGGCAGAAGAAAAATGCACACAGCTGGTATTGATCCAGCTTTTAAAATGAAAGTTTCCAGTTTTTATCTGTACACCATTTTAAAAGCAACGTACCATTTTCATTCAAATTTAGAACAATGCACAACTTAACATTAAACAATCAAATGACAATAAAATACATTAAAGTTAATAGTTGTTACACGACAACGGGAATGAGTTCAAGACACTTATGATTTGTAAAAAAAACAACAAAAAAAGTTTTCCTTATTGAGTGATGAGTTCTTTATCTTTTCTTAAGTGCTTTTCAGCTATTGATATAGCTGGAACCAGACACTCGGGCCAGTTCGACTGTTTGTGCTTCACTCTGCTTGTTAAATTACACACATTAAAAATCTGAAAGCAGAGTCATCACTATCAGATCAGATGACACGTTTCAAAGTCTGGTGTAGATACAAGCTGCTGGAGAGATGGAAAAGGATATGTTCAGTCATAATATGTGGGAACATTTAACTCCAGTAAATTGTGAGGATACATGAGCAGTAGAATTACACATCAACCTTCCACAAAATATCAAAACGGAATCATAGAAAAATGAGCAAAGTTGTATTTTCTTCAGATACCATTGGAAGAACAAAATAGGGTCAAAAAATATTTGCCAATTTCCAAATTCATGTCACTGTTGTTTTCTTGTGACACTTAAATGTTTTCAGATCTTCAAAGGTAATAACCAGAGTAATTGCAAATTTGCTTTCAACTGATGATCTTCATTATTAAAGGGTCAGTGTTATGCAAAATAAAACTTTTTCAGCTTTACATCATGTTACGGTGTTATTCCCTCATCAAAAACATACCTGGAGTGTTTCCTTGATTCTTTTCTGCATGTTTGAGAAATGCTTTAATCTCTAAAGCAACCACTTAGCTGTGCAAAACCCCTGGGTGGACCAAGCTCCGCCTTTGATGACGAAGCTCCTCCTCAAAGCTGCAGTTTCCAAGCCTTCAAGCTTTGAACCTCCTCCCTTCCTGCCCCCTCAGCTCCTTCAGACTAGCCAGCAGTAATTAGCAAACACCTGATGGAACTCCTCATTTGTTGAGTTTGCTATAAAACCTATTTCTCTGTGGAATGCTGGTAGAAATGTTGTTATGGGGTTAATAAAGGAGCCCATGTGATGATGACTTCCTGAAGGTGGAGTTTCAGGAAGAGTTTGAAATTTTAAAGAGACAGGCCCAACAAGCTGTTAAAGAGATGTTAAAGCATATAGTCAAACTTAAGTCATATTAGATGTATACAGCATTTTATAACAACTGAAAGTAACACAGTTTCTTGATTGAACTATAAAAGGATACTATATGGCTAGAAAACACATAATACTGTCCCTTTAAGGCAAGGCAAGACACTTTTGTCTTAGCATTCCACATAATATTTTCTGCAAAGTCTAAGAGGTCATCAGGATTTTTTTTTTTGGTAAACGTGAGCTTGGTCTGTGTGTACTTTTTGGTCAGCAGTTGTATTGACTTTGGAATTTCATATGGAAGGCATTTTAGCCGGTCTCTTTCTTACTGTCAGATCATGGACACTGATGTGAACGGAGGAGACCTGGAGTGCTTGTTCAGGTTGCGATCGATAAGCTTTTGCAGTCATTTTGGTAGGCTGGCCACCCCAGGGAAGGTTCACCACTGTTCCATGTTTTCTTTTTCCTCACTGAGGTTAACTAGCTTTTTTAAATCTTTCTAGACTGATTCATATCAATCACTGTTTCTCACCCGTTTTTGAATTTCTGTGGCTAACGGCTTGAGTGGCCTTTCAGTCCAGTTTGATACAGTGAGTGTTTCACTGTGAGTGGTAACTCTGCCTTCAGCAACATTCTTCACAAAGTCTTTGGGTTTTGTTCTGGGGTCAATTTGCAAATTTTTGACCAAAACCCGTTTATCTCTGGGACACAGAATCCGCCTTCTTCCTGCTACGATGGCTCCCATGATTCCCATCGTGTCTGTACTCGAAAATAATTGTTTGAACAGATTAACTGCACCTTCAAGCATCTGGAAACATTTCTTTTGACATTTTGTTTGACTTTCCCATGATGCCAAACAAGAAAGCAGCGTGTTGGAGGTGTGGCCTTAAAATACATCCATAGGTGAACCTCCAGTTAACTCACATGTGCCGGTCAACCTATTAGAAGTTTCCAAAGTTTCCATGACAACATCATCTGGGCTTTCCCTTGTTGTTTAAGGAGATAGTTGTCATTCTTTATCTAATCCTCTGATTTTGAAAGCAATAATAAACAAATCTCTGGCATATCCTTTCTCTTATTATTGTGGCATTTAGCAAATAGAAACAATTTTGGTGATTCTAACAAACCCAAAACAAGAGAAATTTGGTTTGGTTCAACTTCTGACAGTGAGAAAAAGGGTGTAGGTAAACTTCTGCTTTCAACTGTAAGTGTTAATAATTACAAGGGAAATAATACATGGCTTTCAATATTGTTTATAAATAAAAATATCAAAAGTGTGGTACATTTGTTTTCTGTCCTCTTCACTCTGGTACTTCTAAATAAAATAAATCTGGCTTTTATGTTGTTATTAAAAAAAAAAACACAAATAAAACTTCCATCTTCACACTCATTTGTGTTTTAAATAATTCACAATTAAATACATTTTGACTTCAACAAGAAAATGAATAAGTAATCTAAACATTTTAATTGCTTCATACTGCTGCAACAACCACATCAATAATAATCTTAATAATAATAACTATTGTGATTTTAATAACTTTTATTATTATTATTTTAGTTTTGTTTTGTTTCCACCTCATGTGTTTTTCATTATCACCGGATCGATGTCATGGTGTTGCCATGGTGCCTCTGGGGGTCAAATGTTGACATCACTTTTTTTTTTACTGTCATCACTTTTCTACCTACTAAAAGTAAACAAATGGATGCTGCAGCGCTCTGCTGTAAAAACATGAAAAATGTGACTAAACAGCGGGAATTACAGCGACGAAAATGCCCGGACAGAAGAGAAAATACAACGTACGGTTTCCTCCTGTGAGTACTGCTATCTCTGTGTTAAATATCAGCTGTTTATAGTCAAACAAAACCAGCTAATGGCTAGCACACGCAGCATGGAGTAGAGGGGCACGGGATGTGTTTAAGGACTACCGGATCTGTCGGAAATCTTGTTAGCATATAGAATCAGACTGTGATAAGGCAATCAATTGTTTCCGATAAACAGCAGTTTTGACTTGTAGGCTTAGTTTCGATCGCTATTTAGGTGCATTTGTTGTGTAATTTACATGGACGAAATCAAGTAGAAATGCGATCCGTGATCAAGTTAGAGTCCAGTGTCAGTCAGCATACCGGTGGCAATTGTTATGTAACTTAACATTCACATTAATTTGAACAATTTCACCATAAAATTGTTTTTAACAGAGCTCCAACAAACTAACGGTTTGCATGAAGACTGTTCTTTTTTTTTTTCTTAAATCTTTGTTATTGTTTATAGGGTCGAATCAAAAAAATCATGCAGAAGGACACAGAAGTTGGGAGAATAGCGATGGCAGTTCCGGTGATCATCGGTATCCTTCAAGTTGTGGCAAAAAAAGAAGCAGAAAAGAAAACTGACTTAGTTGTCAGTTTTACTGATCTTTCAGACGTCCTTTAGCTGAGCATCGGCTTTCATCCCGTCTAAGCGATGGGAGTTGTAGTCCAGATACTTAAAAGCTTCCTCACCTGCGTTAGGCATGATATTTTCTCCCTACAGCTTACAAGTTATTGTTTTGATTTTGTTTGTTTGTTTTCAAAGTCAAATAAATGACAGACTTAACACAACAAACTGAACTACTCGACGATGCACTGTGTGGTTAAAAACCCATATTTAAAATCAACCAAACTCACTTTAGACATAGTTCCTCACCTATAAAAATACATTTCATGTTCATTTTAAGTATTTTTAACATTTATTTAGTATGTGGTTAATCAATCAAAATGAAATCTACCCTACAAAGAAACTTACTCTGCCGCATTTTGCTGACATCACAGCAAAGACATGAGACATAAAACAACTGACCAAACTTTCTTTTGAGTATGTCTCTTTGCATATTCTATACTCCCATGTTACTTTTTTATAAATCTAATTCTTCCTTCACTTTCTGTGGCATCTAATCAGAATTACTTTGAACTTTATTTGTTCTAGTTTTATTTCAAATTTGCCTGAATACAAATGAATGAGTAACATCTCAGACATCTTGAGTTGAGTTAAAATACAAAAACAGATCTTTCCTGTAGAGCTTGCGGATTCCTCAGCTGGAACAAACAGCCCGGGCTTTGGAGATGTTCCTGAAGTCTTTGCTGACCAAAACCTGCTTGATTACTCAGGCGAAGTTCAACAACATCGTGTCTGTGGCTCACATGTGAGTGTCTCTGTTGTTCTGTGACACTGATCCCAGATCAGCAGTGGGATGGGATTTTGGGGGTATAATAAACAAACATACACACATGTGCATCTCAGTAAGTTAGAATATGATTTGAAAATTGTATTTATTTCAGTAATTCGGTTCAAAAAGCAAAACCCCTGTATTACATTGATTGATTATTCACGGACTGAATGCATGTTAGGAGTCTGTTTCTGTTCATTTTGACACAACATGGCTTACAGCGAGTGAAAACTCCACGATTATAGACAAAGTAAAAATGATCTTTAATACATAAATATTGTGTTTTGGGCATTTTGTGACCTACGCAGTCATTTGTGTTTCTTTTCTTTTCTTTTCTTTTCTTTTCTTTTCTTTTCTTTTCTTTTCTTTTCTTTTCTTTTCTTTTCTTTTCTCTTCTTTTCTTTTCTTTTCTTTTCTTTTCTCAGGAAGCAGTGCATAGAGTCAGAAAAATTGTTTCATTTTCTCAAAGACCTGGCAGAGGGAGCCACGTCTACAGCAACCCAGAAGGACAACCGAGGCTTGAGTGTTTGGCCTCCCATACACAGGTAAGGTCAGTTACACTTCTGATATCTGAAATGGCCCTTTAAACGCCCAGCTCCTCCTCAGAGCTGCAGCTTCCAAGTTTCAGCTTCACAGAGTACCCCTCCCCTGCACAGCTCCTTCAGACTAGCCAGCAGCAATTAGCAAACACCTTGTGGAACTGCGCGTCTGCTGAGCTCATAAAAGCTACTTCTCCGTGACAAATATGTTGTTAAAGGGTTATTAGCGAAGCCATGTTGTGATGACTTTCCGACTGCGGCATTTCAGAAAGAGCAGGAATTTTCTAAAGAGACATTGGCTCAGACTCAAGGCATTAAATTTCAAAGTCAAAGTTTTTTTAAGTCATATTTATAAGGTAATATAGTTTCTTGATTATGATATAAAATAGCACCATGTCCCTGGAAAATACATAATACTGCCCCTTTAATAGTGTTTTGTGGTCAATGTGGATTTCTAAGCAAAGTAACCAATATCTGTTTTCACCATAAATGTAACATTATGCAGTTTATTGTCTTTCAAGGAACAAAAAGGTCAACGTCGCCGCTAAAAACCCATCTGGAGCAGGAGAGACTGTTCCCCAAAGGAGCCACGGCCCACACGACACCGACTCAGTTTCAAGTGTACATATCCGGTTACTGAACACGCAACACTCACACACCCGACCGACAGCTAAGGAGGTAGAATTGGTGTCTGGTGAAACACACAGGACCAGTGAAAAGTTTAGATGCGCTCATCGTGGGTGTGATTGTCATGTTGATTTTGGACTTTTAATAGTTAATTTGAACAGTTCTTCTTCTCGGGTGGAATCGTAGTTCAGCACACGACTTCAGTGAATTCTAAAATCAAAACTGAGGGGGCAGAATTTTATAGTCATCGTGGATTTTTTTTTCCTTGCTCCACCTGGGAGAGCAAACTATAAATCCTCAGATATATTTATAGGTGTGTAGGAAGAACTAGTTATGACTTTGCTGTTTTAATGTTTGAAGGTCAAAGTGAATTTGAGGTAAACACCAAATATAGTCTGGAAGTACTTTACCCTATTCTAGCATATGTTATTCATAATGTAAGTACTGGTTTCATAAGATTTCTATTAGAAACAGATTGATTTGGGAAAACATTTCTGCTGCTCAAAACTTATTTTCTAATTATATTTGCGTAAATGTTTTAATATTAGTTGTTAAATTTCCCAAACTTGCACATAGCTGTCTTCTTTTGTCTGGCTGATGACATCATTGTAAGATATTAAATCAGATGAGTTACTTAAGTAGCCTTTTTTATGGAATACTTTTTTTACTCTTGAGTAAATTCCTGGACTTTTACACTTTTACTTGAGTAAAAATATGCTGAAGTAGAGCTGCTCTACCCTCTGACACCAACTACTGCTAGATGGACAAAAATGTCCCTTTGCATGTTGTGTCACATGCTTTCTGTGTCCATCAACAAGCTTCTGGACAAATTCTGTTTGGATTTTTTTTCATCGCTGCTCTCATCACAAACAGAAGACGATACTTAATACGTTTTCCAGCATGGTTTTTTTAAGCGTAGCTCACCAATAATTGATAGGGTTGAGGTCATTCCAGAGGCTTTACTGTTAGCCTATCTTATTTATTCCTAAGCCTGTTTGGATGTGTGTCTGCCTGGTCCAGTTGGAACAGAATAGTTGCGTCCTCGCCAGGAAACAATAAATTTAAATACATTTTACATTTCCTGATAAGCAGCCAAATCTCCGGCTGGAAATATCTCTGCGACTTTTCTCACAGCTACAAAAAGCGCAAGCGTTCTCTACGATCTTTGAGAGTTAAGACATATTTACATCAAACATGCTTCATTAAAAGGCCAAAATTAACGATATTCATGCCCTTCTTATTGGCACTCTGAATTCATATCTGTATCACCCTCTGTAGATATACCAGGGTATTGCACATTGGGGTAATTAGTAACTACTTCATCTTTTTTTCTTCTTTGTTTTCCCCCCCAGGAGTCGAAGCTCTACATCTGCTTATAACGTGGCCTTCCCAGCAGCACATCTTTTCTGTTCACATGTCATTAGGCTTTGGAGTGACTCAACAAAACAAAACAAAACAAAACAAAAAAACAGACAAAAACTCTGTTCACAATAACCTACATCAATCTGTTTTTGGACAGTAAGAGGGAAGAAATTGAATTTACAGAACAGTTTGAATCTGAACCAACATGCAGAGCTTTGGTAAAGAACAGAACGTCCATGCAGGACAGATTTCTGCTACAGTTTTTTTTTATTTTGAGTGTGCATAGTTTTGAATACTTTGAAAGTCTGCACTGTTAAATGTAAGTTTTGTGTTTTTTTTTTTCATTTTTAGCTTGCCTGCAGATTTGAGGTTAGCATCATGAACCGTTTAACCCCTGTAGCCTTCAAATGATTGATTTTTCGTTTTGTTTTGCCGACTTTGTTAATTATAAGTGCTTACTTTTTAATATTTTTAAAGCACTTGTAAATACATATTTTTTTGAATGAAACTTGTAAATAACTCAAGGCAGGAAGTAAATAAAACTAAGCAAGAGCTTACAGTAGTTTGTTTATTCCAAGAAACTATTTCTTTAAACACGGTACTGGGCTGCAGTGAAGAATAAATAGAGGAATTCTGTTCTTAGAGCATTTTTTACTGTATATTTACATTTTTGAAGCCATATATGGTCAAACATACGCAGTTTTCCCGGGTTTTTTTTTTTGTGGAAAAAAAAACTGATGCTGACAAACAGTTTTAATCTTCCAGCTTCAAGTCTCACTGATGCTGGTCCTGTAATGTACATGAACACAATCTCACCAGATGAGGCTGTAATACACACCGTCTGAGCTCATACCCCTCCCCAACAACATTTTTTAAATGAGACATGCATCTTAGTTCAAATCAACTTTACTACAATGACTCAAAATGGATAAAATGCATACAAAATAAACAGTTTTTCAAGTGTTTTGGCTTCTTCGCGAACCGAAGCAGATGCCAATTGGAAGTGGTTCACCGGATTCCTCTTTCGTCCGACACGTTTTCTATTCGGTCCCGGAAGGCACGGTCTGCCTGCGCTCTTTTCAAGAACCGAGCCGAACAGCAATGGGGAAAAAAACAAAAACAAATCAAAAATTAAATATTTCCAGCGATTAAAATTTTTTTTTACACGTACAGTGACGGAGTTGTTTGTTTCATGAACTCGTCCTACGAGTGTAAAGCTGTTCTGTGTCAAAAAAAGGAAAAAAAAAGAGGGCTGGAGGGGCGAGGGGAGAAAAAAAAAACAAAAACTACAGTACAGCTTCTTCAGAAAAGTCGTGCTCCATAGCCAAAAGTCTGTTTGATAGCTTCAAAGTAGTATCTCTTCCAGCCGCCTTTCGTCTGTTCCTCTTCGCTGTTGGGGACGCCTCGGTACTCCACCTTCAGCTCCGTCTCATTGCTCCGGTCCAGGAACATCAGGGTGATGGTGGCGTAGTGCTCTGTGGTGCAGAGAGGCAATCAGTTTCCAAAATTAAAAAATAAATAAATAATAAAAAAAAATATATATATATATATGTATTTGACAGAAAAACCTGGAATGTGATTAAAATCTTCACAATGTGGGAAAATTTTCATTTTTCAAACCCCCACAAAATAATAATAAAAAAATATTGAGTAGACCTTCTGCATAGGGAGTACATTTTTATATGCAATGTTTTTTTTTTAATATTTGTGAAAAAAAATATTAAAAACTGTTGCTGTGACAGAATCTGATAAAAGAAATAAAAATAAAAAACTGAGCTCTAAAACAACCAATCAGAGTCAAGGGGAGGATCTTAGCTCTGTCAATCATGACTGTGTATGAGCTGTTCTTCTCTGTAACATAAAAAATAATATAAAATATAAAGAACCTACCACAGGGCCAGTTGTTAAACCTCCACTTCATTACTATTTTCTCATCGGGTACCTGATGGCGAGAGGATTTGTTGTTAGCCTTCAACCATTTTCTACATGTGTTGTACATTATACCTCAAATAAAACAGGAGTTTTCAGTGAAGTTTTCATTATAGTTCTTGGAAACGTCGTCCTCACCAGCTCTGTGAATTCCCCAAAGACGTTTCCTTCTAGCAGGCGAAACTTTCCACCCCTCTCTCCGTCCACTGTCGCAGGACTGCGTGTGAACGCCTGGACCATCTGCACACCCAAAGATACCACACTGTGACATCATGGCCTCAAGCTAGATGGATTAACAAAAAAATTTATTGTCCACCAAGATGGACATTTGTCCACTAACACAGACGGGAACATTTTTTTTCCCCTTTTTTTCCTTCCCTAAAACGGATTGGCGTTTTCAAAAACTCTCGTGTTCACACAGGACCGTTTTCAGAAATGTTTTCTTTCACACAGAAACACCCAAAATGGCTCAAAATTATTATTTTTTCTTTTTAACTCCCGCACACCTGTTAGTGGCACTAAACAAGAAGAATGAAACATGTGCCTAAAGCCTTCACACAAAATGACCAGTAGACTCAAAGAAAAAACAAAAAAACAAAAAAAAAACAGATGGTGAACAAAAACTGAGAGTGGAGTCTTCTGGAGAACTTCTTGCAACTGCTGAAGGCATGTGACGCTAACTTGAACACCATTGTTGAATGTGACACATTTGCAGTTATAAGTCGCTTTATTTCTTTATTTTATTTGAGCAAAAATAAAGATAAAAATTTGACAAAAGAAAAACAAGCTGCTCAAAGGATCAGGATGAAGTAAAACTCATGTTCCTTCCTCTGAGAAATGCAATTTGTGGAAAATACAGTAATTTAGGCTACATACGCGACATGCATGTAGCCTAATGTATGTATGTTGGAAGACTGCTTTTTTTTTTTTAACATATGCTGAATTTTACTTTTCTTTTAAATTGATCGTTTTTTTCTATACGCTTTAATTTTCTCCCTTTAAGTAAATCTACTCTACAACTTCAACTTGTAATGCACATTTGTTTGATTGTAATATGAACACATTGTTTTGTTTAGATTCAATATTCCTCTTAAGGCAGGTTGGGCTAATACGTCAGTGTTTCCAGAAACTAAGCATTTCTGCTGTCCAAAAATTCGGGATGGTTTTTTTCTCTCAAAAATTTAACAGACATTTTGTTTAGGGATGTGCCGATCCACTTTTTTCAATTCCGATGCCAATATCTGAGGTTTAGTATCAGCTGATACCAATCCGATACAGAAGAATGGTGGTGAATTGACTTAAAACTTTTTTTTATTTTATTTTTTTATTTTTAAAGACAGACATTAATGTGCTGAATTACAAACTTATTTGCCAACTCTGCACCAGTATCTCACACTTAAATACATATTGTTACTGATACTTGACAACGGTTTAAAATATTCCTACTTTATGGGGAGGCAAAAAAAAAACAAAAAAACATTCTTGTGTGGATGAGGCCTAAAACTTTGTCAGATAAGACAGAATAAGCAGGCGAGAATTTGCAGGTGAGAAAATGGACGCGGAGCCTAATTTGGTAACTGGATTGGAAGCAGCAGGACAGACTCACCTCCTGGTTGAGAAAGACTCTGTAGAGTTCAGCTGGTGAGGTGAGAAACGTGTCTCTGATGGTGAATTTACAGGTGGGGATTTTGACACCAGTGTTGATGGGAGCTGCCGTGCTACTTCCTGAGGAAACCTGAAAAAACACAGCATTCTAATCAGTCTAGCTCTACGTCGCGACTTGACACGAACGCCGGGTTTTATCCAGCCGTCTTTAAACACAGACCTGAGTTTTGTCCTGCTTGGCTTTGGACTGAGAAGCTGACTGAGGCTTGGCCACGCCGTTAGCGGTAGGCAGGATCATCCCTTGCGTGAATTCTGCAATTTTATAAACAATAGATTAATAATAATAAAACAACACAGTTTTTTATTTTTAATTATTGAAAGAGCCAATAAACACATTGGTGTTTATTAAATTGCTAGTTTTAAGTTCTACTCGGGTCGTGAATGGTTTACCCTGATCTTTACAGACCTGTTTTCAAAAAGCCCACATAACTCCCCAGAGCCTCCCGGATTTTCTCTGCTCCTTTAGTTTTCATCAGGTGGACCAGGGGCGTGTCGGGCTCGTCCTTGTTCAGCGAGATGGAGATCTGAGGAAGCGGATCACAGGGACATGATTCAGTGCGTCGCTCCACCACCACCATGCAGTCAAGATCATTAAATCAACCATCTGACTTACATCCAGATCCTCCATGTCATTCTCATCAGACAAGTTTGGAACTTCGATTGAACCTTTGTATTTTACTCCGGTTTTTGACTTTCCTGTAAAAAAAAAAACAAACAAAAAAACCCCCCCCATCAAATTCAAGTCAGTTTTTGAGTGAAAAACTGACTTGAATTCTTTTGGATGTTTGTGGAACTGCTTCAAATGAAATGAACAAAAAAAACAACAACATGACTAATAATGTTGTGGATAACATTTTCCTTGTAAGAAGACAGGTGGTGAAACAACTTTTCTGATTAATCACAATTAACTATTTTAATCATGATAATCACAATTACTTGGATTAATCACAATTACCTGAATTAATCATAATTAATTGATTACTGAAATAATCAAAAAATTACTTTAGTAAGTAATAACTTAAAAAAGTATACAAACTTAAAAAAGTTAATTTGCTGAAAAAAAGAGCAGTGATTACGCCAAAACTGTACAAAATATGCGTTTTGCATTTAAGATTAAAAAAAAATCCCTTTGTCTGTAAATCGTTTCTACCCAGACCTCCTCAAATACCAGTTTTAGCTTCACCCGGTTCAGATTAACTATGTTATTGCATTGTAGGCATTAAAATGTGTATTTTCTTATTCAAAAAAAAAAAAGAATTTAATTATTTTGTTGCTTGCATATTTTAATGTATTTTCATTAAAAAGTAGGCTTCAGTGGTTAAAAGAAAAAGCTATAAATGTGCCTTTTTAAAAAATCTGATTATTCAAATAATCATCAGAATAATCGATTACTAAAATAATTGTAAGATGTCGATTTTTAGTAAACTCCTCCACTCCCTAAAAAAAAAAGTTTAATTCTGCATCTGAACTATTTGCTAAGGGGAAAAGCTAACTTTTAACCATTCTTGAGCTGTTGGTCAGGGCCACACAAAATGAGTCCAAAGGCTGCCATCACTACAGACACTGCCACCTACTGGTCAACCAGTGCAAGTCTAAAAAATGTTCAATCTTTGTAAATCACAGAGTTCGTTCATGAGTTGGTCGTTTTGTAAAGTTTCTGTTAAAATACAGTTTCACATGTGATTACAGGGGAAAAGAAAGGAGTCTTGAAAAAGAGCTGAATGAAAATTATTAAACATGTGGCCACTAGGGATGGGTAGAAAATAAAATCTACTTTGTGATGCATCAAGAGGCAAAACTTTTAATTTTTAAAAAATACATGCAACATAAAAAGCTCTTCTTATTCCTTAAGGAGACTGAAATGTTTTATTTTTATTTTTGACAGAATAGCAAAGGACAAAGGATGATTCATGTCACTTTAAGTCGACAAACGGCGAAGCTGCATGTCATTCTCAGTTCAAACCCTGCTTTCCACTCACCAGTCCAGGTCGCTTTTAGGTTCCATTCATAGAAGAAAATAAGTTTCCCTTTGCGGTTGTTAATCGAGGCCTCTCCTTCCAACTTGCTGACTTCCGTCACTTCACACGCTCCCTCGTCATTCTCCACGCTCAGCCCGAGCAACAGAGACTTCAGCTTATCTGAAGACCAGTTTGTTGCATCTCTTTCAGTCCTGAAGATTTTAAAAAAAAAAAGAGACACCATGTTGAGCAGACTGACAATCTGTAGTCATGATTAGAGGGTTAAAATCTTTTCTCTTGACCTCTGAACATTTTCGCACCCGAGAACTTGGAATTCACATCAGTTTGACTGCCGTTGATAGCAGAAATATATTTCACAGTAACAAATATGATCTTTTACCTGAATAAATTGACTATTACGAGTCTATTAGCTGATATTTATTTTAGCTGCAAAAGGGGAGATCATTCTAAGATCACCTGTTGAACATTTTAGGGCAATATATTAAACAATTTTATGAGATTTTGGAGTCACAGCTTGTCACAATTTAGTGTAGATTGGGGCAAAGGAAATTAAAAATGTAACTTTTAAATTTAAAACTACAAGCGTGATCTTGGCATCATGTAAAATTCATTTTATGATTTGTTTTTGATCAAATAGTTTGTACTTCAGAAATTTTTGCTAACACAAAATTTATGAGCCACTGACAAGGAAAGTCTAAGAGCATTAATTGATGTATTGATTTTCAAATGCAATAAAAATGAACTGGTTCATAAAAACAACAATGTGGTTCTCCACAGAGATAAATCACTGCAAGGGGTTTCACTAACAGATGAAAGGTAATTATCTATTCGAAGATCAAAAGTGAGGGTAAGCTGTGGGATACATCAGATTTTTCTTCGAAATAATAAAAGGGGGGTAAAAAAAAGTCATATTTTCCACAAACTGTGGAGAATTTATGGTCACATTGCAGTCTGGAGTTACATTATGAGCATAACCAATATGGTCAAACTGGCTCCGTAGCTACATAGCATACTGAATGTAACTGAAACAGACACAGCTTTAGCTTTGCTGAACAGCTAATGGAAAGCCTCGGTAGCTACATGTGACGCTAACTTGAACAACATTAGCAAAAGCTTTACTGCTAACTAGAACGTTTTGCTTTAGTTAATTACGGGAGTAACAATCTCTCCTGACTGTAAGAATGCGATACAATTGCTGTTTGGGAGGAAAAACCACCTCGAAGCGTGCGGTTAGCATCAGCTTCAAGCTAACTGGCAGTAAGTGCCCTTTCATGTTGTCTCACCAGTGCCAATTGTTGACATTCGTCGCATCGGCTCTCTCCTCAACGATCCAGCGAGGGTCTCCTTCTCCCCACTTCGCCATGTGTGCAGATAAATAATAATTATAATAGAATTTTGAAAGCGTGGCGAAGCCTAAAACAGGAGGTCTCGCTATCTGTCAGTCAGCCGGTGAATGTCCGCTGCACGCTGCTGCTTCTAGAAACCTCTGGCGGTGCTCCTGCGTTTATTCTCCGAACATAGAAAATGCTCGAAACGGAACTTTGTAGAAAGAGGTAAAAAATGTTCCCCTCCTTCCTCTACACACACACTACCGGAAGTTGTGTTTATGAGCGGTAATTTTGCTTCAGGAATGTAAGACTTTGGATATTAGCACTCTGGTTTCTTATATCCAGTTTTATACTTTTTCTGTATGTGGGCGGTGGGTGGAAGTGGGAGCGAGATTAATTTTCTGTTAGGACGTGATTTTAATTGCCAGAAGCTACCCATGAATGTTTCTTGAGTAGCTTCCTCCTTACTGGAAGCTGATTTATAAACATTATTCATTCTTTCTAATAGAAAATCTGTTTTCATAAGGTGTCTGCCTGTTCACACGTCATGAATGACAGAGAGCATTTTAACTCATAAAAACTTATGTTAAAAATGTTATATTATATATTTTCCAGGCAAATAGTACCGTTTTAGTCCACAATCAAGTAACTATGTCACCTTTACTTGCCTATAAAAATGCAGTATATGTTGAGCATAACTTAAAATAAATTGGACTTTGCATTTTAACACCTTGAAATTGACCCCTGTCTCTTTAAGCAGCTCCGGCTCTTTCTGACACTCTGCCGTCAGCAGGTCATCACAACAACCTTCCTCCATTATGTCATTTACAACCTCTCTTAGGAGCGTTGCTCTGAGAAGTAGTTCTATGAGGAGCTCAGTTCCACCAGGTGTTTGCTGAGTGCTGCTGCCGCTAGTCTATAGGAGCGCTCTGAGAAGCAGAAGACCGGCTGTGGACTCAGGTGCGGAGTCCCCGCCCACGCTCTGAGATCTGAGATTGACATAACAGCACTAGGTCACTCCTAGTGTTTTTATTTATTTATTTATTTTTTAATTAGTCAAGAAAGGTCAAATATTGTTGCTATTCCAATAAAGCAGCACAGGCTGAAATGGAGAGTTGGGCATCAGAAAAGCAGAGTGATGTTTGATCTGCTTGTAGGGTTGAATTAACATATTGCAAACAAATTGTTATTTCATGATGCTGTGTTTTGACTTGTTAGAGATACACATCTGCATGTTTAATCGTTCAACGATCCTTCTTTGAAGTTTGTTCTATACCTCAAAGTGTTCAGCACAATGTAAATAGTGAATAACTATATTGATTTGTATAATTTTTGTATTTAAGTATTTCTTGCAAAACTGTATTTTTAAGGGTTTATTTTAATAAAGACAATGAGCTGAACCTAGACTATTTGTAACAGATGTTTTTTGTTGTTTTTTTTAAACCCGCAGTATTATGTGAAATTGACTTTTTGAGCTTTACATCATGTTATAATGATATTTCCTCTTCAAAAAAGATAACTGGAGTGTTGCCTTGAATCTCCATTCAGCTGGTTGAACCTGGCAACACCTTCGTGGTGCAGCTCGGAGCTGCAGTTTCCAAGCCTCCGCCTTACAGAGCAGCCGTCCCCTGCACATCATTCAGCTCCTTCAGACTAGCCAGTGGCAATTGGCAAACACCTCCTACTAGCTACTTCTCACTGGTAAAAACGTTGTTAAAGGGCTAAAAGAGGAGAGATGTAGTGATGACTTCCTGAAGGCTGAGCTTCAGAAAGAACAGGAGTTATTAAAGAAACAGATCCAATTTCAAGGCATTAAGCGACAAGCCAAATTTCTTTGAAGTCATATTTTATAGATTTGTTGTACTTTTCTTTCAATTGAGTTTGATGAGGTGAACAGTGCTCCATGCGACCAAAGTGGTGAACTGCTTCTGAAAGCAATTGAATAAACTGGAATCATTTAGTGGTATCAGAATATAGGGGTATGAAAATAAATGCATACCCATGTTTCATGTTTTCAATGATTACAAAAGGGATAATCTCGTGCTTTTCTTTTTCATTTAAAAATTACTTACTATTTTGTACTCATAGTTATGATGGAATGTAGAAAACATCGGGGGTGTGAATACGTTTACCGGGAAGAATATTTTGTAACTTATCACTACATGATATATGTACGGTTCTTCACTAATGTTTTCTAAATGTTAAGTGGTTACAATCGCAGTGGAAACTGATTCAAATGAGCAAAGACAACTAAAATGACTCAATACATGGCTTTAAACACTACACTACACTACACAAAACAAAAAAATAACAGTCGGCTTTCGATTGTTTGTTAAAAGCGTCAGTCGAGGAGAAAAGCTGGGAGAAATCATTAGAGAGGAATCCCAGGCATATGGCTGGCTTTTGTCGGCTCCCCTCCCCCTCCTTTCTCTCCCTCCTGCCGTCCGCTCCGCAGCAGCAGCAGCAGCAGCAGGACGGAGGTACTTCAGTTTTTGAAGCCGTGGCATGAATGATCTCATCTGAACCTGATCTCCGCTTTCTCTGCCGTCGATCCTATGACCGAGACGGGAATAAAATAACACAAACACGAGGTGAGTACGGCTACCCAACCACCGGCAGCGGTGTTTTTAAGCAGGCACTGGGGTGAACGGCTGTTATTTTTTAGGAACTTTACAGCCCAGTCGCGGCGAAAACTCTTGTTTTCGGCCAGAAAGGAGGAAGGACCGAGGAGGATGGGTGGGTGGGCGCTTTTAGCTCATTAGCTTTCCGCTTCCTAGCGTTGTGCTTTGGAGCGTTTATTTGCGAAATGAAACTAGGCGTAAGCCAAGAATTTCACAACTCCGTGTAGATAACTTGTTTACAATGTGAGCGAACAGTTAGCTTGGAAGCACTCAGTGAGCCCGGTTCAGAACCGTAGGCTAGCTAGCCGGCTGTTAGCTCCCAGCGCAAAATGGCCTCATTGTCGCTCGGTGGCTCTGATGCTGGAAAGACAAAGCATGCGGCAGTCACGGCCAGCAGCTCTCAAATGTTCCTATATTAACCTCTACTGGCTTTTATTCGGTTATTCGTTAAGAAAACAACAACAACAACAGGGAAATGAGAAAGCACTTTAGCTGCCGTATTCAAAATCTCGTTTATTCAAGCGATACAGCGGTATACGAAAGTGCTGGTTTTTCAGAGTGAGGTGGGGGATGGGCCGGGCGAGGAGCCATTGACGTAAAGCGAGGCTGTATTTTGTTTGGCCCCAAAGCAGTAGACGACAAACACTTTAGTGTTTACATTCTAAGCCGTATAATGCTGTTGGTGACAAATCCAAGCATCACTGACCTGCTATTATCAAAATCAAGCGCTATATGTGTTGTTCAAACAAGTTCCGGATACAGCGAGAGTGCGATACAAGTCTCCATTTTAGGGTTAAACAGTTAAAATCTTTCGTGAAGTAACCTCAGTTGTATATAAATCACTTATATGAAGATGGTACTAAAATAAATGTTAATGAAACTGTCATGTTAATTATCTTGATCTCAGCCACCCAAATTAGGCATTTGAAGTGGAGCCTATTCAATGTAACAGAGGTAGAGATTAAAAAAACTAATATGTGCAATTGCTGTGTGGTTTTTCTTTGTCCGTGAAATATATTTAACATAATAAGTTTGTCTGGAAGTGTCTTTACCAGTCTTGCTTTCAGTATCCTCAATGGTAGAATCCTCTTAATGAACTGCAAATTTAAATACCATAAAAGAGTTTGGACACCATAAATGTTGCTGCCAAGACACCAGAGTCCAAACGTTTTTCATTTGAGCCAAAATAATCAACTCAATGTTTAAAAAAACAAAATGATTTGCTAAAATTAGCAATCAGTATTTAATTAAAATTAAAGTAGTCCTGAATGGGAGGTGTAAATCATTATAGCTCCAAAACTTAAAGGGTTTTTCTAGTTTAATGTAATGAAGGCTCTGAGATTTAAGTATTTTGTTTTCGATTGAAATAAAATACTGTAAAATGTAGTCCATTCTGAGTTGTACTAAAAGTAGTACAAACTTAGTTAATTTGTTTAACTAAGTCTAACAAATTAGTTAAAACTGCTTTGAGTGTACCAAAGTCCAATTTGAATAAAGGTTATAATTTCAATTAAAAAAAACAATTAAAAAACAAATACCCTATGTTCAGTTTAATATTTTACATTGAAAAAACATTTTAATTTCTCTGTAACAATTTAGCTCTAATTAAAAATAGAGAAAATCGGCATTAAAACACCTGTGTTGGCTGGTCAAATTTTTTATCATTTTTGGTTTGCAGTCGGGGGTGCAGAAAACAAAATTGAATGAGTATTTTATATTTTTTCTGAATTTGTTGTATTAGAACATACATATAGCCTTAAATAAGGCTATATGTATGTCTTCTACCATGTCATCTTGTGATATTCAAATGCAGTCTAGCGCAAAGTGCAATCTAGTTGCTGTCTTAATCAAAGCTATTATCAAACCCCCCCAGTTTCAAAGTCAGTGCCTTAAACTTCACCCCCTGAGAGTTGGGACTCTTATTTTGAAGTAAGACAGGAAGTAGCTCTGATTATGGTAGTTGTGTGAAAGACATGAATAATAAAGACATCATCCATCTTGCTGACATCACACTCTTACTGACTATGCATGAGTAAAGACTCCAAAAGTACTGTGCCTAGCTAACAGTTAGCCTGTGCTAGCACTAAGTTAGCATCTGTTTCAATTTGCTTTTGTTGCTAAACTAAACTTTTTGATATTAAGAATCTAGACTTTTTTAAACAGGTTCCTTTACAACACAATTTAATATTTATGGAACCTTTATGAAAAGCGAGAGCAATTTTTATTGAGTTGCTTTGGCATTAGGACCATTTTAGAATTATACAGATAAAAATCCAAAATATATCAAAAAGTCAAATTTAGTTAGTTGGAGGGATTTAATTGTTGTCAGTTACCCAGGTAGTGTCAGCAATAGGAACTGATAGCTGAGAGAGTTTTAACAGTAATACATGTGGGGCTGATTTAATGTGGTACAAACCACCGGAAGTGCATTTTAAGAGTCATGGCAACTTTAGCAACGTGTCTTCCTGGCTGTCTGTGATTTCTGTTTTAATTTCTCACACACATTGTTGCCATATTTTGCTAACACATGTATGATTATTTTCTCACTGTTTGTGTTTTAGCTCTCTGGTTATCTTTTTAAATGACTTTTATCCTAATCTTGTCTATTGCCAGGAAATGTCATTTTAGGCAAGGAAGGACTCAAAAGGCTTTTCTGTGTATGTTGGAGCCATTGATGTAAATAGATTATAACTAGAGATGCACCAATCACAGAGCTGTGGCTGAATTCTGATTGTTTTTTTTTAAAGCTTTGTGTAGTTCTCTTTAAGAGCTGTACCTTCTTGCCATGTGCCAGCATTAATTATTTATATCGGCAGCAGCAGTGACATCCCACTGTGTGTGTGTGAGAGAGTGAGAGAGATTTTGAGTTAATACTTCAGGCATACTTTAGCATCTTATGTTCGTTGCCATATTGTGGTTGGCATTACTAAATGTAAAACGCAGGTGACGGACAAAAATAATTGTTTCTGAATCCTTTTACATCTTTACTCCTTATTTAGTTTTTGAGTGCTTCACTAATATTGAGAATAACTAATATTGGCATTCTTTTCCCAGAGTAAGTGTGTCCACTCTACAGTCCGGTAGACTTAGTTTTATTGGGAACCGAAACTGCAGCATTTGTTACATTTTCAGCTGCTGCTGTTCACTGCGTCAAACGAATCAAATCTTTGAAAAATCTGTTCACCTCCTCACCTGTGGTGGCGCTGCACCACGAACCATTGAAGGAAACAAATATGAAAACCTCTAAAGAAGACAAGGAGCGCAACTTCCTTCTTCGTGAAATGTAAACAAAAATGTAAGCCCTTTCTTCTGTTTGTTTCCGTTGTATTTACCCAGAAAGCCCTGTGCTATAGCACGTGTGGAGTGTTCTCCGGTCTGCTTGGCGTTCACATATGCATTCAAACTGCACCAGACTTCACTTCAACCAAACCGAGACCTAAGCTTTTAGGCGGACCAAAGTTAGCATTTTTTTGGTCTGCATCAGAGGTCGATCACTCATTCACACCTCCCCAAACAAACCAGACTTTCTAGGCTCACGGACTGGAGTTTGATTAAAGTGGACTAAACGGGGCTGGTTGTTAGTGCAAACTGGTTGTGCTTAGGTATGTTGAGGACACTGATTTGGAGGGGGGAAAAAAGATTTTTTGAGTTTTTGACTGGAAAATAACCTATTGACTACAGAAAAGCTAAAAAAAAAGTGCTATAGTCACCAGCTGATTTTTGGGTGCATCTCTAATTATAACTTGAAATATTGCTGATTTGGCTCACTCACCTGATCAGTGTAACACAGTGATATTGTTTTTCATACTGTGTGTATCCATTTTATTGGTGTAATTAGAGTGAAAGTTTGTGGTTTGTGAGAAGAAATTAGGCTCTAATTCCATATTTTCTTGTATATTGTTTTAATTTGAGGTGTTTGCTTAATAGCAGAATCGTGGCATCCTATAATTTACATTTAAAGGAAGAAAGAGCGTGCCGCCTGGCACAGAGTTGTGACTGTTACCATGAGAGCGTTTGTAGAGCGTTTTAGTTTCACTTTGCTTTCCAAAGAAAGTTCATCTGCTGTTCTTTTTCTATAACATGCGATTTTACTCAGAAATATGTTACTTTTTTTTTTAATTAAATGACCATAAAAAAACATCAAGAATGGAACATTAGCACAAGTGGCTTCATTGACCTAAATGCCCTACCCACAGGTTTTTACAGAGGAGACGCGGCTGGACACTGTTTTTCAGTCTGGAAAACTAAAATGCAGCTCAGCGCTCAGCCTTCTGTTTGATTCCATCATGTCAGATGGCTTTTTTTTTTTTTTAAATTATTATTGGACAGTGTTGATTTCTTCTTGTAAAGAAATGTGTTGAAGTGGTATTTCAACAAGGAAGTTGACTTTTTTCTTTCTCTCTCTCTCTTTCTCTCCCTCTATCTCTCTCTCCCTTTCCACCCCCTCCTCAATGAAGAGAAAGTGAAAATCTTGTTCTACTAGTTTTAAAGTCTTTGCGTGTGTAGGCCTGGAAATCTGATTCCCTTGTAAATATCACTGAGTCACAGTGGTGTGTTATACAATAAATTACAAATGTCTTTATTTTTCATGTTCTGTCATTTTACTGATTTGACGCACCGTATTGATCAGCAGATATATACTTTTTTTTTGTTTTTTCTTGATCACAGGTTGCCATGTGAACCAGTATCATTTCACTGATACTTGTAACCTGAGTGCTGTTTGTGTTTACTGACAAAGCTCTCTGTAGTCTGTGCTTATTTTGATGCAGCGTCCGCATTTAGTCGGTAACCATGCTATTTTCGGTGGCTCAGCGGTCTGTTAAAAGTGTGGTTGTTCCGCCCAGCAGGAGTCTTGCTTCAGACTGGCCTAAAATGGGCAGAAATGGTGCTGAACAAAAGCTGCTTGTCGCGCGTACAAAAGTACTTGAAGCGCTGCAGCTGGGACCGAGCTGCATTGCTATTGCCTGTGCCTCTCAACAGGAAAGGTATAGCAAACTTTTAAGGAAATCCCAAACCCAACCATTTACTTATTATCACTGTAGTTCAGAGTTGCAGCTTCTTTTTTTTTTTTTTTTGCTGGTTATTTGTAATGTCACAACTGCTTTAAGCAGATTTCTTCCTGTCCACACAGATATTACTACACCACTCTAACCTCATTACATTTGTCACTAATTTGAGTAATTACATGACACTTGCAGTACCTCATGAAAGTAATCACACCCCTTGAATTTTACAGGTTTTTCCCGTTTTAAAGTGTTTTATTGGGATTTAATGTGAAAGAGCAAGGCAAAGTAGGGCAAAATTGTAAAGTAGGATGAAAATAATAGTGTTTTCCAAATGAAAATCTACTCCAGTTTCAAGATTTTTGCAGTCTTAAAGGGTTAGTGTTATGTAAAATTGACAGTCTTTGGGCTTTACATCATGTTTTATTATTATTCCCTCATCAAAACATACCTAGTATGTTGCTTTGATTCTTTCATGTGTGTTTGAGGAATTCTTGAATCTCCCACGGCAACCGTTTGGGGAGCCTGAATACAAAGCTCCACCTTTTTACCCATAGCTCTAGAGTTTGGTAGATGAACTACTTCTCTCCCTAAGAACGGCTGTAAGCAGCATGATGGAGAAGCCATGTTGTGATGACTTCCTGAAGTGTCAGAAAGAACAGGAGCTTCTTAAAGGGACAGAGGCCCAATTTCAAGGCATCAAGATACGAAGTCATATTTCTTTTAAGTCAAGTTTATATATATATATATATATATAATTTTCATAACAGTTGAAAGTAACATTTGGGATGTGCTGGAAAAAAGCCACTATGCGTCACTATATGCCTGAAAAATGCATAACACCGCCCCTTTAACAGGGTTTTCTTTCTGACCAGTCTCCCCTACACTAAAGAAAATCGTCCCCTCTTCATTACTCTGTCACCACTATGTTTCACAGCAGAAGCGATGTGTTCAGGGTGGGATGTAGTGTTAGATTTTCAACTTTTATCACAACTATTGCAAGAATGTGTGATGTTTTTTTCCCCCCACAATTATTGCTACAAGCTGTCAAACACAAAAACTGACTCCATTATCAAAATGGACACTTCAGTTCACCAGTGACATTTAGTAGACCAGTTGTACTATAATGACGCCCTTTAATGTTCTCATGGAACCTGAAGTAGTTAAAATAGCTTAACTTATATTAAGATTAATAATATAATGTAAGGTAATCCTGGAGGAGACTGGACAACTGTAAACATAGCGAGTTACAGTGTAATGGATTGAAGTATATACATGATTTAGAATGGCTTAGTCAAAGTCCACACCAAAATTTAAAGAAAAAAACGTTTGAAAATTTGAGTTAAAATTTGCTCATGAATCAGTCTGACGGAGGTGAGACTACTTTGTGAAGAAGTTATGACGAGAACTTTGATCTCTAGATCAGGGATGTGATGATGTCCAGTCTGGGCCGATATGAGTATCCGATATCAATACTGCTGTTAGACCCGATAACTGATATTTGCACTTTAGATTTAGACTTCCCTACCATTTTGACACCTTGAAAAAAAAAAACAACCACAGTGCTGACTTCACCACTTACTCCCCACAATCCTTTGCTGCATCACTATCGCTTTCACACGACCAAGCAAATGCGACATCACCAACCTCCATCAGCCCTCCAGACACAGACGGCAACAAATGGAATTAAATATCGGTCGTTAATATCGGCCCAGATTTATTTATTGGTCCAATACAAATATTTTAAATGGTTAATATCGGCAGATAGAGTTAGAGATACCGTAGAATAAATTAGCATGAACCTCAGATATGATGAATCTGGGGTTGATGTCGTGCATCCTTCGTCTAGATGTTCAAAGTTGTTTGAGACGAACCACTAAAGAATTGCAGCTATATTTGGAGGGAAAGTATTGACTGGTGGTGCTGAATACAAATGCATAATTTTTAAACTTTTCTTCATTGTTTTCAGTTCTGTTCTGTTCTGCTCCCAGTAAATCCCACTAAAACTCTGAAGTTTATGACAGTAACATGATAAAGTGTGAAAAAGTCAAGAGGTGTGACTATTTTTTTTTCAAAGCACAGTTTTCTCCTCACTTATATTAGCTAGTGCAACTCTGAAACACTTTGTGGTTGTGAATTTGTCCCTAATGAGTTCCTGTCAGTAGTTCTCACTCTGCGTTTTCTTCCCTCCCTTCCCGCAGCAGTGAGACATCATGTTCCCGAAGGGCACCAAGCGCAAGTTCTCCGACTCAGGAGAGGAGGCGGTGTGTGGTGGCGGCGGTGGCGGTGATCAGGGCCCCTCAGCCGCCCCAGCCCCGTCCCCCGCCGCAGCCAGGACACTGTCGTCATCCTACAGCCTGCAGCGGCAGTCGCTGCTTGACATGTCACTGATCAAGCTGCAGCTCTGCCACATGCTGGTGGAGCCCAACCTGTGCCGCTCGGTGCTCATCGCCAACACAGTGCGGCAGATCCAGGAGGAGATGACCCAGGACGGCACCTGGCAGATCATGACCCAGGCCCTTGCGGCTGCTCAGTGCCCCGCGGACCGCCTGGTGGCCACTGAGGTGCTGTGCAGACAGACTGAGGCGGCGGCGGCGGCGGCGCAGGCCGGCCAGAGCCCCAAACCCTTCTCCGTGTCCGGGCTGGAGGAGGGCTACCACTCAGAGGAGGTGGTGATGGACGGGGACGCCGAGGCGGAGGTCGCCATGTCGTCCCTGTCGCCCGTCTCACCTCAGCTGTCCTCGGCATCCTACCTGGCGGGGCCATTCGGGATGGGGCCCTGCTGGGAGGACGACGAGGAGGACGCCGACTGCGACGAGGACGAGGAGGAGGACAGCGAGGAGTGCGCGTCGGAAGGCGAGGACGCTGAGCGGCACCACCTGAGAGCGGACTCCAGGACAGGGGAGCAGGTCTTCGGGACTTTTGAGATCAAGCACCCGGCGCCGCCTCCCGACCCGGCACTGGAGGAGCTGTTCTCTGACGTGGACCCGTCCTACTACGACCTGGACACGGTGCTGACAGGCATGCAGAGCACCCCCAAAATGGGGCCTTACGACCTGCTGGAGAGCCTGTCCTCTCACGGGCCGACGGCGCTGAGCTCCAGCGCCACCTGCAGGTCCGACCTCAACGAACTGGACCACATCATGGAGATCATCGTGGGCTCCTGAAAGCGATCCCAGACTATGCACAGCACAATGTGCGTGTTGGTGGTGATGTTACAGATCCTTCCAGGTTTTGGGAACAAGGTGGGGAGCGAGGGGGTGGGGGGTAATCATGGAGAAGGTCCGCTTTCAGACTGTAGAGGAGTGAATGACTTTTGGGTTTTTACATGACCAGGGCGCAAAGTTAGCGTCCCGCTTTGTCAAACCCTCCCGCGGTCTTAAGAAACTGGGTCATTTGGATGCCACAAGCTTTTTTTACATTGTCACACGTGGGGGTCACACTGACCCCCGTGTGCTTTTGAGAGTTTTTTTAAAATCTTTTATCCCTTTCCCTTCCCCTCTCTCCAACCGCCAACATCCTCTTGTGCATCGTGCTAAGACCGCGGGAGGGTTAAGAAATGTCCAAAACCTGCGACTGTCTGTGAGAAGGCAAAGATAATTACCTACACCGCGATGCATTCTGACGTCCTGTCGTTTCCGTCTCGTTCTAGCTCCTTCTGGTCCGACTCTTGCCTTTTTTTACGTCCAGCTCTATTTATTGTTACATGGACCAAGGAACAACTCGCCACACTACATGCACCGAAACAGAACAAATTGTAAATCCAAATCTATGAATCAATGCATATTTTCCTAGAGATTTGAGCAGTTATGAATGGATTATATGTAAATGTACGTATGTGTATATAGAAATATATTTTTTTGCATTATACGGCTTGCTGGGATTGGTCAGGGGATGGGTGTGGGAGGGGGGATTTTGCGAGCATCATTTGATATCCTTATTTTCTGTCCCAAGCGGTTTTTAAAGGTTTTAATGTAGCCGGACTGGAGACGGTGTCTTCCCGTGGACTGTCGACACGCCGCTCTTTCATTTCTGCTGAAGCTTCACCACAGAGCAGGAACTCACTTCCAGCCACCAAACCAGACGTGGCTCAGGAGTTTTTTTTTTTTTTTTTTTTTTTCAGTTTACAGTATCCAAGTGACAAATGAAGTAGTTTGGCTGCTGCGCTTTTAATACAGACCCAATAATGGTAAGAAGCAGCTTTTTTTTTTCCTCTCTCTCTTTTTCCTAAAGCATCTGGGGGAAAACTGCATCAAGAAGCCATATTTTCTTTTTCTTTTTTTTCCTCATTTGTTGCTACAAATGAGGAATCCTCTGTGTTAACCCATCTAATTTATTGTTTATTTATTGTATTTATTTTATCTAGGTACAGACATGCCACATTGACGTATCAATTCAACCACCAGGCCTGGTGAAATTGTATTTATCGAGGAAAAAAATTATTTTCCCGGTTTTAAATGCAGTACCTATTTATTCCTAATTTTTATGACTATTAGTAAAAAAAACAATAATAACCGGGTTAATAATAAAGTTACTATGCAGCTCTGTCATATGTTTCATAATGACCATATAACTACTCAAATGTCCTTAAATTCCATTATGCAAACAGTTCTTTCTCTAAATCTGTAGAAAAACAAAAACCATTTTTTCTTTTTTCCTTTTTTTCTTCCCAAATTGCTTCTTATGGTGAATAAAACATGAACTCAGGCAAATGAAATGTATTGATTAAAATACAGTATTACAACACGCTGAATACCTTACCACAACACTCCTGAAGGATGTCACTCTAGTCTGAATAGGAGCTAGAACTTCAAAGACGTAATTATCTTTGTAAAATGTATGCATTTTTATATCAAAAAAACATTGTAGCATCTTTGTACATATTTTTTATAATAAAAGGTGCAACTATTAAAGTGCGTTGTTTGCTTCCTGACTTTTTCCTTTGCAGCTCTGCAGCAGATGCTTGTATCAGATGTTAAAGTCCCACTGAAATGCTTGAAGTGTGGAAAATGGTTCAACGGCATGTTAAGGCCATTGAGGAGCAAATTTCCACTGAAAAACACATCAAATTTTTTAAATCAGTCTCAGAAATTTTCTAGAAAAAACACTGAAATTTCTGAGTTTGAAAAGTTGGAAATCCACTAGGGGAAAAAAGAAACCCTCAAATTTTGAGATTAATCTCAGAAATTCTTTACAAAAAAAACTTCTGAAATTTGAGGGTTTACATTTTGAGATTTTCTGAGGTTTAAAATGAAATGTGAACATTTTCAACTTTTGAAACTCAGAAACTTGTCCTTTGTCCTCAGTGTTTTTAGTTTTATAAACCAATCCTGCTGTAAATGTCTAAAGAACTTCTCCCTAGTAAAAATCCATTTGTTGGACTGGATTTTATTTAGAGTTAGCAGAGTAAAAGCAGCACAGCACATATGATCACCTTCCTATAATAACTGCCTAAATCATAATTTTTTTTTTCCCCAAAAAAAATTATTTTGGCAAAAAAGAAAAAAAAATCACCACCTGTTTTTCTCCAATATTTTGGAGGGTCAATATTTTAGGAAGGTGATGATATTAAAATTTTATCCATTAAAAACATAACTTAAAACTTCAATTCTATACAGCTTTACAGATCCGTTCAATAAACTAGAATATTATTGGAAAATCCAATATTTTCAGGAACTTTATCACTAAGTGAAACACATAAATTATACACAGATGGATGTTTGAAAGAATGTATTTTGGTGTATTATGATTATTTTCCACTTCTGGCTAAAGTAACACAACTTTTAAAATAAAAATATCACATCAGACCATTAATAAAAAATGAAAAATGTTTTCAGAAAGGTACCATCTGCCTCATCAGAATGCATATTCGACTTATGAATTTGAGGTTTTGATGTTGCAAAATGTAGAAAAAAGATCAAGTGTGAATACTTTCTCCAAGCCACTGAATGTGTAACATCTCAAGTAGGACAATTACAGAACTTGCTATTCAAGAAATCACACACAAATGATTTGATTGCAGCCACTTAAAGTGAAGCTGATCCTGAACGTTGCTCCAAGCTCTGAGTGTTTTCCTGAAGTCAGGATGAGTTGGAGCAGAAAGCTCCAGACCTTTGCCCTCACGTGCCGTCACATGATGTCGAACTATGACATGCTGCACGAGATATGCAGAGGATCAACAGAGCAGACGGCTGACCTGCTCGCTCACCGCACCACACGTTCACGGTACAGGTGAGCCCGAGACCGCAACGTTTCTTAAAGACATCAGAAAGGAAGTTACATCGGCATCCCTCGGCACTGAAAAAGTACATTTATTCATGAAATTACATGTGGCTTTGTTCGCTTCGATTTGCCTTTTGGGTGCAAAAACAGATAAAAGGCCTCTTGATGAGTCAGCAAAAAAAGAAGGAAAACCCCCCAATCAGAACAAAACAAAGCGCGGGGATATCTGGAAGCATTTGGTCTTATCCCTAAAATTACACAAGGTATGCAGTCACATCCAGTTGTGCTCAAAATAACAGAATAAATAAGCATAAAACATCTTTACAGCGGTCAGTTCCACACACACGTTGGGAGCAGAGCTTGAAAAACAAAGAAATTTGATCCCACGCCTCAGAAAGTGGAGGAACGGGATTAACAGGCTCTTCAGTAAATGGCTGTGTCTGCATTCTTTAAAGAAAAAAATTGCTCCTTTTTAAAAAAAAAAAAAAAAAAAAAAAACTTGTCTAAAAAGACGAGTTTGAAAGTTGGGCTTTTGTGTGTTCATGAGGAGGAGCCACTCCTGACAGCAGGGCAGAGGTTTTCCAGCTCAGAGTGCTGTGATTCAGTTCCACAGCTTCGATGTGAAAGCAAACCGCAACAAATGAAAAAACAAAACAAAAACAAAAAAACAAAGTCTGCTTCTGGCTCGGCCCTAAGAAGGGAACTGAAAACAGCCTTAGACGTTACACACCGAGGTTTGTGTAACCAAATACCAAACAGTAGGTCTTGCACCAAGACGCGATTAATAACTCCTCGCAGACAGCTAAATTTCCTAATCAGGAATGTTGAAACAAAGGGCTACTTATAAAAACACTCATTAAGTAAAGCTTGGTTCTTTCTCATATGCAGAGCAAAAATAAAATACTTTTAATAAATGTTAAATCACAATCTTTTACACATTTTTCAAAGGTGGGGAATTTTTGAAGTTATCCTGCTTGTAGCTCGGTTTCATAAATTCGACATGTTATTATTGCAGTAGTCGCTAACTATAAACCTGCTCTGATCACCCAGGACTTGATAACCGATTCAGTGTGTGGCTCTCCTTCCATCAATTAGAGCATTTTACATTTTCTCCCAAATCTTTTAGGTCTTTGCTGCCATTTTGAAGCGTTTGAGGTCATTTTCTGCTCTCATTTTGTTTCCTTTGTCTGCAATAACATTAAAAAAATTTACATCACTGATTGAATCCTCGTTATCATTCTGTACTGTTCTGCTCTGGCGTCAGGAAAACGGCAGCTAACATCTCTGCAGACCCCACATATTCTGGACACATGCTGTTTATATACCCTTACCTTTCGGGTCGGTGCAGTTTGCTGAAACCAGCTACCACAGAAACCGTCTCTTCCCCCAGGCCGTCTCTCTGAACACAATGAACACCTCACAGCCCGAGCAGTCAGCTACTCCACTGGCAAACAAAATAAGCACATTTGCAAAATCACAACAGTGACCTTACTTTTACTTGAGAAATGTTATGATGAAGTATCTCTACTCTTACTTGAGCCAAATTTCTGTTTTCTCTAAACCTTGAATGAAAAACAAACATGTTTTAACCAACACAGATACACACCTCCAGTTTTTGTTAAAGTTTCATAAGTTTTATATTTGAAGAAACTGATTTGGAAAAACAAATGATTGTGCCTGATTTTGTTATTTTGTATTACTTATATGAATGATTGTACTTTTGATCCTTAGAATATCAAACTTTTCACTTAACTTTATATTTTGATGTAATTTTTAAATATTAAATGATTGATAATTGGATCAGTTACTCATTACTTGAGTATACTTTTGACCAAATGCCTTTTCACTCTTACTTCAGTCAAAATATGTTAAAGTAGTGTTACTTTAACTTTAGTAATTTTTTTGCGTACTCTGCCCACCTCTGGTCACACATTTGGGTAAAATGTATAAATTTGAATAAGCAAAGATTGAAAAGTATTTATTTTTATTTTATTTTTGCAACAAAGTCCAACTAGTATTTAATAACTTTAATGACCCTGACAGAAATAAAAGTGAGATATGTTTGTGTTGTTTTTAAGCTTTCATTTCAGTCATACTATTAAAGCCAAAAGACCAGAGCTGCTGTGATATTCTGGCTTTCAAATGTCTGTATTTCCTTACAAAAGTACAATAGGCAACAGCTTATATTCAAGAGATAGATCAGAGAACCTAGCGTGGAGGGAACAGCAGAGGTGAAAATGTGATGAACCAGAATTGCCTTATTTGGTGAGTGCCTTTTCCTGTTATTCCGGTCACGTCCTTCCTCTTCCATTCTGAGTCATCTGTCTCTTTAAAATGCTGCATTCAGGTGCTCACTGCAGCATTCTAGGCCTTCTAGATATTTCCAGCGCGTTAATTTTGAACCGTTTTTGGACGCAAATGTTTGAGTGTGTTTTTTAAATTAAATGTATAATTTTAATTGCTCACTCGGTAAAACAAGTTTCTGACCTGAAGAGCAATTACTGGACTCTGAATAAGCCTGCGGGTTCATGAATTGGGTGGATGGTAAAACTGGTTTAGTGCTCTTGTACTTTTTATCCTTCATTGCAACTCTTCAGGTTTTCAAGTTCTCTTCTTACACAAATTAATGATTTGTTTGCACTTTGTGGTTTGCTAAAGATACCACCCAGTGCTGTAAGTTTTTCACAATTTACATACCTGTCAAATCTCCCGTTCTGACCGAGAAACTACCGTTTTTTAAAACCCCTTCCCGCCGTGCCCCCTTATTATTATTTTCCCGTAAAAATCCCGTGTTGTGTCGCCCACTCTCATGATAGTTTCTCTCCCTCCCCGCCCTCACGTTAGTAATAAAGCTTATCTTACGTTAGTCTCGCGTATTCAGATTCTATAGCACTGATAGATACCGAACGTATTCGCTTAAGGGGTAAAAAGCAATGGGGTTCGCAGTATTTTTTCCAGGGGTGGTCACGGCCTCCCTTTAGGGGCGGCCCTGTAGGCAACCGAAAGGGAGTTTGATTGACTTTACTGAACGCTTCTAGCTCGTACCATTACTAGAATAAAGCGTCGGCAGGGATACAATGAAATAAATACTAAACAGGTCATAATAATAATAATAATAATAATAATAATAATAATAATAATAATAACAATAATAATAACAACAACAACAATAATAATATGTATTTATAGATTGTCTAGAGATCTAAAAAAAAACGTATTTAACAATGTAAAGGTAAAAAACGTCTGATGAGACCGCACACGTGCGGCCCGACATGAATTCTATTATTTCCGAGCGGGCCCCGAAGGCATCAGCAGTCCTCCCCGCTTAGCGAGCCGCCGCACATTCGCTGCCCCGTGAGTGGCGGAGGCGTAGGCTTGACAGACGTATGAGCGAGTCAATCTCCTCCGCCCGTGAGTCCCGGTGTCCCGCGACCCACTCCCCGAAGCTCCGCCCCTCCCCCGCTACTGGGGATGGACTGCACATTCCTCACACTCCGGATCTCGGTAGTATCGAAGCGCCGCGGCGGAACGAAAAGGAGCCGAGGACACGACGGATTTGTACGGCACATGAAGAGTGTCAAGGGCACGTAAGGTTGTTATATTTAAAGATTAATTTTGCTACAATTATTTGCAAATTTTGCTGCTTTTTTTTTTTTTTTAACTTGAATTTCAAGGGGAGCCAGTGTGTTCTCACTAAAGTGGGGAAGGGGTCAGCTGTGTTCTCACTGCGTTCTAGGCAGACAGAAACAGGCTGCAGACCAAACTGGACTTATTTACAGGTGGTACCTGTAAATAGTGTTTTAAATACCAGGCTTCCTTTTATTTCGGTTTCGGGTTTTTGTTTTTAAATTATTATTATTATTTTTCATCAAATCTTTCCACAGAAACTTGAATCTTTGGGTTTGGGGGGCCAAACTTACAGGGTAAGCTTCGTGTAACTTGTAAAAGCAAATGAATTGAGGGAGAACCTTGGATAACTGAGGGATGAGTAAAGTCTGTCAGCCTGCAGGGTGTCTGACAGTGAGTCACAACCTTTCAAATGTTCTCAGTAACACGTCTTGTATGGAGGAGACATACACGTCCAGCCCGGCCACTGGTACAGTTTGTTCGCCGCTCATGTACAGTAGAAGCAGCAGCAGCAGCAGCAGGTTAGATGTTTGCACATTAGCAGAGCGCCTCCGATTTAAAAGACAAACTGTAATGTGTTTGGCTGGGACTCTTACGTAAGCTGGATGCAGAGCTCAAAGTTTGTTCCCACTGAATCTCATCAGTGGAGCCTTCACATCCATTTATTCACACCATTGGAACTTTTTTTTTTCACATGACAACTTCTTTTGTTGGGATTTTATGTGACAGACCGACAGGAAGTGATGCGTAATTATGAAACAAAAGGAAAAAGATAAACAGTTTTTTTGGGGGGGTGGAGGGGGTAAATAACAAAACTGAAGAGTGTTGACATTATAACTGCACATTTAGAGACTGTACAGATAGAATTTCCGGTCTTGTTGTAGATTTCTCAATTGGGTTCAGGTCTAGACTTTGACTGGGCCATTTTAACACCTGGAAATGCTTTGTTCTGAGCCATCCTGCAAGCTGCGCACCAATAAATTGGCCCTGATTTCCTTAATTTATTGGGTGATCGACGATTGGCCAATGCATACGTGAAACCGATTTTATCCACCGATCTGCAAAGGCCTGAAAATCAGTCACTGTCCCTTTTTGCTCTGCCACTGGCAGACCTGCTGTGCAGGTCTGCTCATGCGCGTGTGCAGGCATATTTGTTAAAGCTGTCACCCTGTCGTGACACTTTAATATGAGACAGACAGACAATCTGTGAAAAAAAATCCAGCCTTCTGCAGAAATGCACTGTGAAAAACAATCAATCAGAGCCAGGAGGAGGGTCTTAGCACTGTCAATCAACTTCACACACAGGCTGCTCAATGTGCTAATGGCGAAGAAACAACTTAAAGTCCGAGGAAATCTGTTTATCCTCCGTCATCGGTGGCCATGCTAACTAGTCTGAGCATTCACGGTGGGCTCTGCTATCAGGAAGACACATAGCGTCACAAAGAGCAAGGGGGAAGATGTGGGTAGCACATACACAAGATGATTGTCAGAGCTAACACCCTCCTCCTGGCTCTGACTGGTTATTTCTGTTGTTAGCGCTGGGAGAATGGAGAGGAGCTCGATTCTGTGTCTTATTTTATGCTGTCACAACATAGTGACAGTTTTAACAAATATGTAAAAAACATATATTTTTTATAAAGTTACATACTGCAGCTTTAACAACAGTCACCCCGCTGTTGTCAACTTAGTGACTTTGTTGCTATATTTTGCGACTTTTCAGACAAACAAAAAAAGAAAAATCACTATGGGCCAAAATCTATTCTACATCTTTGGTTGAATGTTTTTAATGTAGGGAGGATAACCTTCACCTTCACTTCAGTCTCAGTTACTGTGTTAAAAGTAAATTTGAATTAGGTGTGCTTCTACTGGTTTGTAACAAATCAACCAGGCTACGCAAAGCCTAATTTTGTTAGACGTTGACGCTCCGTGTGGCTGTAATAAACAAGATGTAGAGGTTGTTGCAAGTTACTGGACTGAACCACACATTTCAGAAAAAATGGAGAGAGTTCTCCCCTCCAAGCTGGAGGTTTGGACTCTGAAATGTTTCCGAGCCGTTCACCACCACCAGCTCCCAACCCAGCCTGGAGTGCCTCCAGCCAGCCACTCCAGCCTCACCGTCCTCCCCTCCGAGCTGGAAGTTTGGAGTTTCATGCCTCTGGTAAGGCACAAATTCACCAGTGGATGGGAAAGTTTGCTACATCAGAACTTATTTAGCTAACGTGTTTCCGTCTCCCCTTTGACGCACTAACTCTTTTTGGCAAGGGCCTTAAACAACCTTCTAGGAGCGCAAAAACGTTTTTGATGATTTCGAGGAAGTTATTTCACAAGACTTCAAAATGGGCATAAAAAAAGCCATTGATGGAAAACTCGGTGAATGTTTGGCAGTTTCCATCGTGTTTCAGGGTGAAGTGGGTGCATGTTTGGAGCAGTTGGTAAAATTGTTTACTTTTGGTAAATTATAATTAGAGGTGTGTCGATCGGTCGGCCACCGATCATAATCGGCCTATTTCCTTGAAAAAGTGTTTGATCGGTGATCGCCGATCACGGTCTCTTGTTGCCGTTAACACAAATCGATCACCTGCATCTCATTTCCCAGCCTGCCTGTACAGCTGGTCTCCTCTTTCCTTCACTCTGCGCAAACGCGCAGCAACAAATCCTAAGCGATGTGGAACTATAACGCACTGAGTGAATGGGGAAGTTTGCGTGTTGCGGCGGAAAATTACCTCGGGGTGAAGCACGTCAAAATGCAATAAACATGACGAATCTAATATGGCATAGAAACAATGCCATACTTGATGGAGTTTGGCTACATCGAGGCTCACTGCAGTAAAAAAAGTACAATTTGCACAATGCCTGCTTTGTTTTTTTATTGGAAAAAGTTATTAAAAACAAGTTTTTGTCTAAATTAAGGTGAATTCATGGTTCCTTTTTCCACATAATGTAACCGGTAGTGCTTATAATTAAAAAAATAATAATTATGTGATCGGTATAGGTGATCGGCCGTGATCGGCCCTCATGGGTGATCGGAATCGGCAGGAAAAAACCTGATTGGCACATCTCTAATTATAATGTTTTTCTACTTTGTCATGGAAAAACGTGACAGAAATCGCGATTTGTTGTTACAATGCTCGTCTCTGATTATGTTAGTATTGACAAGATTTCAGCTTTTGCTGCTGAGTACTCAATCAGATGTAGCTAATTTGTTGAAGTAGCCTGTTGGATTCTAGGCAAGGTTTGTTTTTATATATTTATTTTATATGTTGTTTTTATTTATTTATGAATTTAGTGTATCATAAGCAGACATACTGTTCTAAAGGTATGGTGATCAAAATTTGAAGTCCATTTCACCAGTTTTAGCAGAACACTGACTAATGGAACTGCTAATGAAGCACATTTTTTGACAGGATGTTTTAAACTACTGAACATTTCAAATAGGAAAACCTCAGAAACCACAGCAGCCTGTCGCAGCAGAAAAACTAAACTTGTGCCATTTTAGCTGCAATAACTCTTTCTAGAAATTTTGAATTAATATGAGTGACAACAGTATTTAATTACCCTTTGGGACCAATGAAGTATTTTTGAATTTGAAATGAATTAGAATTTTGCCCTTGAGAAGGCTGACATATTAATATTTAGCTGTCTGACTGCAGATATGATCATTTGTTAGCATTAGAGGTGCACCGATTGCATTTTTCTGGCCGATTGCTGATCTTTAAAATGCCTGACCTGTCGATTCCAATTTTGGCAGTTACTGATTTTTGTGTCTGTAACTATGGTAAATATTGAAATAAAGTTGCTGAGATGGCAACAGTGGGGTGACTATTGCTAACTGCAAACATGCAGACCTGGTGGGTCGATCTGCCAGTCTCTCACAGCAAAAGAGGACAGTGTTTGATTTTCAGACCTTTACAGAGGTAGATAAGATCGGCTTCGCATATAAGCATCGGCTAATCCCCCAAAGTTAAGGGAATCGAGGATGATTTATCGGCGCACCCCCAGTTAGCATGTTGTTCAAATGCTTTTTCCCTGATGATCTTTATGAATCGCTGCAGGTCAATGTTGGGTCGAGGTGTGAAGCGGAAGTGGAGCAGCCTGGAGGGTGCTGAGGCCGAGCAGCTCCCCGATGCCGCAGCGACGGAGGACAAGAGGCCGGACACAGCGTTGGAGGACTCAGAGGAGGAGGACAGAGGGGACCGATGGTCCAGGACCGACACCAGCCACCTGCAGCAGCGGCAGCTGGTGCTCAGCCTCTGCCTGGAGAAGCTGCAGCACTACCAGGCCGGCGTGGAGCTCAGCCTGCGGCGGTCCGTGCTCCTCATCAACACGCTCAGGCAGATCCAGGAGGAGATGCGGAGCGACAGGACGGATGTGCGGCTCAGTGGCGTGAACCCCGACACGCGTCTCCTCAGGGACGACTTCAGGGAGGATGAGTCGGTCACGTGCCCTGGCTGCACGGAGGGAGACGCGGAAGGCCCGTCTCCCCCGCCGTCCCCCGAACCGACAAACACCGCCCCCACGGACTTACAGAAACCTCCGCCCAACGCTGTCGGTCACACCTTTAGCGATGCGGGAAGCGCCATGGGCTACCTAAGTGACCTCGCCCTGGATGATATCTTCGAGGACATCGACACGTCCATGTATGAGACTTCGGAGCTGCCGTCCGCCTGGGCAGCCGGCTCCCTGTGGCCGGTCAGCGTGTCCTTCTGGCCCGACGACGACATGAAGCCACGTTCCTCGGCGGGAAGCCTCCAGTCGTGTCTGCTGGACCTGAACGAACTGGACCACATCATGGAGATTCTGGTGAAGTCCTGATCTCCATGACAACGTCACGTGCAGCCGGTTGATCAGAGGTGTGAAGGTTCTGGATTCTGGATGTTTCACACTCTGAACCTGTGCAGACATGAAGCTGAATGACGCTCATCCCTCTTTAATGAGGAACCAGATATGCACTTATTGCTCGTGCCTCAAAGTAGACAAGAAATATTTATTACAACTTTAGTATAATTTGCATATGAATTATAGATGCACTGATCCACTTTTTTCACAACCAATACCAATATTGATACCGATACCGATATCTAAGGTTTAGAGCCGATCCGATGTAGAAAAACAGCTGAATTGACTTAAAATGTTTTTTTAAAGACAGACATAAATATGCTAAATTACAAATTTATTTGCTAATTCTACACCAGAACAGCTCACCAAAATACACCAATAGCTTCACTAGCTGGTCAAAATGAAAAAACATTTGTTCAGTCAGTGTAATTAGGAGAGGAACAGCTGATAAAACTGATAAAAACAACAGGTTGACTACTTTAGTCGAACATGTAAAAACAAACTGCAGCAAACCTTCTTTCAAATGGTTCAGAAAGAGCAACTAGGGATTATAAATATAATGTAAAATAAATAATAAAGCAGCAAGCATAGAATTTGACTGAGTAAATCTACCTTTATTGATTGGGCACATCGTCCCTGATAGCCAATCTAGAATGTTTTTCAATATTTGAACTGATACAGATATTAATATGGGATCAGTGCATTTCCAGTATGAACATTTATGTACATATAGGCATTGGCTTATATGAGAGTCTCACAGTATGCTAACGTTGAACAGACATACCAGTTTCATGCGGTTGTGACGCTCCTTTATGTTTCCACATGCTGATTGTTCAAGTTTTAGGTGACTGGAATTATTTTCAAAAATCTGAAATTGTTTTTTTGTTTGTTTGTTTTTTTTAAGTGATGGGAAATGCAGTAGCCTTCTTTTGGCCAACGGTAGGGCGGTGTTCAGAAACAAGTGGGGGAGGGGTCAAGGCTCTGTTACGCTCTGCAGCACAGTTTTAACCAGAAACATTTTAACATTTTGGACTCGGTGTCGGGCTCGGAAAGGCTTACGGAGAGGTTTTTGATTTGAGATCAGCAGATTTATAGGTGATACTGTCCGTGAAGCCAAACTTCATGTAGCAACCGGTAGAATATATTTTCTACCGCTTTCAGAAGCGGACCAGGAGCTCTTTACCTTGACAACAGATTGTTTTAGCTGTGAGGCGAACCAAAGACTATGTCATGTTTGTGTTCCTTCACTTAGTCAAAGCGTAACTTTTCGGAGATCTGCTGTAGTGAAGCTCTGTGTGTCAAACGACAGCTGTGGACGAAGGAACCCGAGTGGGCATGAAAGCTGCGTCACTCAGTCTGTCAGATCAGGCCTGGGTTGATAATTAATTAAAGTCCCTTCAGTTACTCAAGAGGCTGCGCTTCAGCCAGCCAGGAGGGCAAAGGCCTGACTTTCCTGTTAGTTATGGGACTGAAAGCTTTCTTTTTATGGAATGCCAAAAGTGCCACAATTTAAAACAAAACTTAATTATTGTTTATTTATGTCATGTTAAAAAATCTTAATTGAAAATAGAAACATCATCTGAATTATTTTTTTAAATATACAATGAACTCAAATAATTATATTAATATTTAGTTTTAATTTATTTATGTTCACGCTCGCAGTCAAAGGCATAATTTAATCTGTAATTCTAATCAAATATTGCATCTGATTGGTCAACCTGCACACCAGCTAAACATGCCAATGATAGTAGAGTTTCTAAATTGCTGTTGTGTAAAATTACAAAAACAAAAACTAAGAAAAGAAATCTACTTTTTAAAATTTTTAAATTATATTTCACAAATAATATATTCGTGTCTGAATTCATTACACTTGTCATCTAACAATTTATTATTTTAGTCGTGGCACTTTTGGACTTCCATACACTGCACCAACTTGAGCCTTTTTGGGTAAATAAAAAGTTGCAACTGTATTGTTGAGTATTTTACTACAATCATGTGATCGAAACAAAATCCAGATGTAATTTTTAAAAAATGTTGTTTTTTTTGCAGCAAAAATAATAAGAATTTTTCTTCTTTGGTATGTAAAAGGTGAAATATTGGGTTTGTTGGAATGTTTTAATCTAATGTTATTTTTTATTTATGACTGATAAACCGGCCTCAAACTGCAGTAGATGTGCAAATTTATTGTGTGAATGTAAGTTTAACTTATAATGTTCGTTTGTTTTGGTCTCTTGGTGGAATGGCTGCTGTTGACGCAAATCTACCAGTTATTGTTATGGCAGCTTGTGTTTTGGGGAAATCCAGCATTACATACAAGCAGCAAAATCGTGAACTGTTTTTTTTTTTTTTTTTTATTGATAAATGTAATCCTAGCTGTGATTGACAATAAGAAACTTTGCCATGTCCTAAAATTGTAAATGACAACAGTTAAGCCTATGTACTCTTAAGGCCTTGTGCTTTTTGTATTCTGGCGATGGGAGGGGTTTTTTAACAGTTTTGTACTCGTTTCTACCTGAAACTGCAATCTTGTGTCCAGGAAAGGGGGAGGTGGGAACCCAGGGAGCGAATCACGATCTCGATCTTCACTATTTGCAGTTTGCTACTACTGCATATTAGCGCCTTTGCAAATATAGGGGAGAAAAAGTAGTAGATTTCCGAGAAAAACCCCCAGAAATTCTGAGATTACTCTCAGAAATTTTTTTAGCAAAAAGTCAGAAATATCTGAGTTTGAAATGTTGAAAATTTCAGAAAAAAGAACTCTATAATTAATTTGAAAAACAAAAAAACAACAACAAAAAAAACAGAAATCTCGTGAGTTTGAAAAATCAAAAATGTCTGGGAAAAAAACTCAGAAATTTGGGCTTAATATCATTTTCTGAAGGGGTGTTTTCTTCGGAAATGTACTCCTTTTTTTCTATCTAAATTGGCCCTAATACGCCGCCGTAGTTTGCTCTTCTACCTCGCGTTTGTTGCTAGTTTACCTGGACACTCCTGCTTTACCTGCGCTTCGCTCCCCAGAGCCATACGCCGATTGGCACAGACGGTTTTTTTTGTTTCTTTTTTGCTTTCTTAAAAAAAAAAAATATATATATAATTTTTTTTGTAACTCAGCTCTATGCTCTCCTACCAAAGTATCCTCCACCCCTCCCTCCTCGTCTCTTGTGGAAAATGTGCCTTACTACTGAACCGAACATGTTTATTTGTGCGGAGCTGTTTTGTTGCTGTCTAAGCTTCTGCCTCGTCGTAGAGAAACCGGAGACTTTGTTATGTAAAGCACTCAAAAGCAAGGACTGTTTTTTCCCCCACCCTCATTCTCCTTGGCCATTTTCTGCGCTCGCTGAATTCTACAAGCATATGAGCTTAATGTATCCTGACAGCGAACTAGCTGAGGGAGGAGGAGGTGCGGAGGGCTGGGCGGGAAAAACAAGAGGAGGAGGAGGGAGGAAGAAGTTTTTACGTCAGCGGCTCATCAGGAGGGGTTTGGAGTTTGTTTTTTTGCCCAGACTCAGACCAGCGACCAATCACATGAGATGGGTGAGGAGCTCCAACAATTTTTTTTGTTTGTTTTTTTTTGCTCCCGACTTTCAAAGTGATACAGCTCGATTGTAGCTTGTGAGAAATAATAATAATAAAAAAATGTTTTCTGTTTACCTAACCTGAACACAATAAACCCCGAAGTTGTTCCATTATTTATTATAGCATCAATGATGTCACATTAATCTGTAAAGAAAAAGCTGTATTTTGATGCTGATCATGGTGTAAATGTCACAGAAGGAAGTGTTTTCACTTACTAATATAATTCTTTTATGTATTTTTGTGGAATGTTTTATGGATTTTTTCCCTCCAGTAATACAATAAAAATCCCCACAAACTGCTTTTGTGTGTGAACAAACATTAGTTCAAAGTTAATTGAAAAGCAAAATAAGTCTTTACTTTCTGAATTCCATAATAATAAAACACTTTTTTTCCCCAATTAAAAACAAACAAACTTCAAATTAAGAGGCGCCTTCAAACAATTTGCTCAGAAGATGACGTTATGACTTTGTAAGGATTTGATAGGTTAATTCACAATGCTTGAGCTGCATGCAGGGACAGCTGTGGATAATTGTAAGGCAACGCTCTATTTTTGGCTACAATATGCATGAAGGTGCTGTTCATGCAAATATATGGAAGTATATGAAAATCATTAAACTGACCAGGAAGGAGATCAGTTTTGTTACCGAGAGATAAATGAGTTTTGGTGCATATTTAACATACATTGTTAAAATGCTTGCAGAGTAAAGTGTTATTATTCTCATTAGTATCCTCAGGTCTGTGCCTCCGTTGGCCACATTGAAAAGCCCTAAATGTCCTCTCCAGATACCAAAAGGAATTAATTCAGTAGAATGCAGGGGGTTGGGAGATATTCAAGTTTAGAAATGTCCTCTACAGAGGACAAAAATGAACTACTGCTAGTCAGGAGGATATGGACTTATTGAAACAATGTCTCAAGATATTAGCTAAATAGTTAGAGCTACAGAGAATGAATTCTTAGCATGTAGCCACATCAATTTAATGGCTTCAGTTATAAGCACAACACAAGATCTAAATGTGAAACATCAAAAATTATTAAAAGCCTAACACCACCTCAAAGTGATAAGTAAGAAAAAGCTAAATGTTTTATTGATATAATTGGAATCTCATAATTTCTTAGCACAAGTTTTATTTTTCTCTTAACTAATTATAGTGAAGACATAATGAGTCATTAGAAAAATAAAAACTGCAAACTGCAGAGGTTTCAGAACAGCAACAGTGGCTAATAAGTGTTTGGTTGGTAAATTATACAGTATGTGGGGAGAATAACAGAACACATATGCATCTTAGCTGCCTCTATTCACATTCAATATTTAAAATTCAGTTCATTACTGAAATAGGTAAAAAAAAAAAAAAGTTTTCTATCTATGCAAACCCAGCAGATTGCATCGAGTCACCGACTCGCAGCTTTCACTCCTCCTGGACAATCACGTAGCAACAGTTGCTAGCGCTGTGAATCACAACACAGCTCAGTCGATGCACCTCTCCAGCCTTTGGTGGAAACTTTTAACTGCATTTTTTGAATTTCCTGGCTGTAAAAAATTGCAATAATCCATCTTGTACACTTTTATTTTCTCTGTGTTGCAGGTACAGCACGCAAAAGAAAGATCATCGATATCATATCGATCATAAACAACAAAGGACCAAGAATAGATCCTTGTGGAACTCTTGTAGACACAGAGCAGGATTATCTTCCTTCATTTCTGCTGACTGCTGATACAAAGTGTTGTACTGTATAACCAGCCACGCATTAACAAGGAGTTTATCCTAAAATCATGTGTGCTTATAGACATGCTTGTCTTCCCCACCCACAGAGTTTTATTTGGTCTGACAGGCAGATGTTCCCCATCATTATCTGCCCCCAGACTGGCTAATGCTTCTGCATTAATCTGAAGTATTTATAGGTTACATAACGTAGAATCCCAAGCAAAAAAAAAAAAAAAAATCACAATACAAGTATTTGACCACATGTAACTATATTTCGAAAGGTCACAGGTGGGGCTAGAATATTTCTCCTTTCTTTTTACCTAATGTCGGGTGTGAAATAGAAGCCAAGTCTGCCCTCTGGTGGCCACTTTTTACAACACGACAAATTTCCATTTAGAGTTAGGATGACAGTGCAGGTTCAAAAAAGGAAAAAAAAAAAAGATGTAGTTTTCCAGTGTTTGTTGTTGCAGTCTCTTTGCGGCTGTGTGTTTTCAGGCAAGCTGATCCTTGTGCAAAAAGAGTGTGTTCCAGTGAGGAACGACGGTTTCTGGAAACGAACCTGAACACGTCTCAGTTACAAGATTGAGAGCATAGCTTATATTTCATGTACGCTGTTGGAGCACGCAGGTCTGCAGCATCACAGTTCAACCTCCTGTACTGGGTTGGTCCAGTTCAGTTTCTTCTACAGGGGAGCAACAGACTGTGGAGGAAACTCCACTGTCCTAGGGCCTCAGGACCGTGAAAGGCCTTAGCCCAGGTTTATGTGCCTACTGTTGGGCTGCTGGGCAAACCACTGTGTCAGAAATGAATAAAGCTATCCATATCTTTGTATTTATGAATTCAATAGGAGCTTTTTTTTCTGAATGAACCCACAGGTTTCCTTGAAGCTGCACTATGTAACTTTTAGGTAATATATATATA